>NW_015782785.1:0-1265 GCF_001515625.1 Sinocyclocheilus rhinocerous | reverse complement strand
TTCCTCCACCTCTAAAATGACTCTAAAACAATCAATTCCCAATGAATAAAATAAAATCATGTTGACTTTTAATGTAAATATCCGATTTCCGGTATATAAACCAGCTAGGAAACTAGCAAAAGCATACTAGCATAAACTGAAGAAATTCCCCTGTCTCAGATGTTGGCGTGCTCTGATAAGTCTTTGTTGAGGATGCTCATGATTATAAGCCCTATAAGTGAGCTATTTGCCTATCAGTCCTGTATGGGAGACAGTGTCAGGTCCCAAATTTATTTATTTATTTTTTTTATCTTCCTTATGCTTTCCTTCCCATTGATTTGTGTTATTCAATGCAATGACGCAGATACCTTATACTAATGGATCCCAGTCTGTATTTCTTGTAGATGATAATCAGCTCTGTTACGGTTTCACGGATTATTATTATTATTATTATTATTATCAAGCACTTTATTCCAATCAGATCATGTATAATTTTATCTTGTCATTAAATTAAAACTACTTGGATTTTATTTTATTTATTTTATTAATTTCTTTTATATAAGCTGATGTCAACTACACCATTGTGGAAGACAGTATCACTCAATAGTTAGAATCCATATGGGAATCAAGGACATAATTATTCAAGACAGTATAGATGATATACATGCATATACATAAGAAGGCGTCAAACATAGCGATATCTGAAATTCTTTAAATAAAATCTTACCAAACAAAACAGCTTTGATAAGACCACCAGTAAAAAGCATGCATGACTGCATTTCATTTGCTTTTTTTCTTTTATTTATCACAAAAGGAGACATCAACAGAATGGGCATTTATTATTTATTGTTGTATCTTGAAATCTCTGTGATATCATGAAATTCCTCTCAGTTACAATATCAGATTGTTTTTTTGTTTTTTTTTAAAGATTATATCAACACAAAGTAAAGGTTACTTGTCATCAGATCCAGTTGGAATCTGCAGAATTTTATCATATTTTATGTGCTGATTTTGGGCCATTCTGTGCTATTTTTTTCAGAATTAATTTAAATATGGTTAAAACTGAATAAATATTGTGTAAAAAACTGCTCATTAAATTTCAGCTATTTAGCATACTGTACATTTCATGTGCTATAATTAATATAGCTGTATTGAATCACATAGACAACTAGTTAAAAGTTTAGGTACATCTGTTAATTGTCAATATTTTCCACATTTTAGAATAAAAGTCAAATAGTAAACCACAATTATTATATTGATTGATTGATTGATTGATTGATTGATTG
>NW_015782784.1:0-1267 GCF_001515625.1 Sinocyclocheilus rhinocerous | reverse complement strand
TCTCTCCCTCTCTCATCCTTTCGTCAGGGTGTAGCTGGGTCCCCAGAGAGCCGGTGGCAAACAGCTGAGGGGCTTTGTGGAAAACATGGCGCGGAGCGGGAGGGTGACTGGAGCGGAGCATCGGCGTGGATGGTGAAAGAACTTAGTGTGTGGCAGATGAGGAGGAGGGGAAGAGGAGAACGGGGGATGGAGTGTCTGATAATGGCAGGGACTGTTTGCTAATTAGTGGTCATTTGAACAAACCCTAACTCAAAGTACAACATTTTGCCACTTACTGTGCAAGGATATGAATGATACGTCAACTCATACAGATTGTTGAGGAAAGGCCTTTCTAAGTCAGTTGCATGGTGGATGATAAATTAGGTCGAAAATACTTAGAATAGAATTTAAAGTAAAAAAGAATCTGAGTGACATCACATCATAGAGGCTTGGAAGTGGGTTCTCTTCACTTGAGTCTGTAAGCAACCACCTAGCAACCACCCAGAACACCCTAGCAACTGCAGTTATGAGCTAAAACACTTCAGCAACCATAGCAACACCCTAGCAACCACTTGACAAACAAAACACTTTCTTCAGAAAATGGCAAATTATATATTAATTAAAAATGAAATTAAAATTAACCAAAAAATATTAGTCTTCTTGGAAAAAAAAAAAATCACATATAAATAAATTCAAAAATAAAAAGTAAAATTTTTAGGGATCAAAACCTTTTAATGTGTAGTAGAAAAAAATAGATATTCATTTTGAGATATGATAAAGATTTTTTTTTTTTAGATTTGATTTTTTGATTAAAGATATTTTTGACTTTAAATCAGCATTAGATGACAAAAAAAATAATAAGGGAAAATAATGTAAAAATGTCCAGTATCAGCCAATATACAATATTGAGAGACATGGATAAATTGGTGGATAAATTTGATTTCTAATATCAGTTTGGATAATTTTTGTATATCTGTATTCAGTAATTTCCACTGCCCTGATGAGGTTAGCCACTCATAACAGAGATCATTTGCATATAAAATCAAGGGAATTAATAAATAATAATAATTACAAAAGTAAAGAATATATGCCCATTAAAATTATTACCTAATTATATTATTTGTTGTCTTATTTAAATGAAATTTAAAAAAAAAAATGTGGGGGAATTTTTTTTTGTAAATGTGCAGTGATTTGTAGAGTAGTCAATAAATGTACCGTGTAAATTATACCTCTCTGAAATAATCCAGTTAGGGCTGCACGATTATGACAAAAATCATAATTGTCGATT
>NW_015782783.1:0-1257 GCF_001515625.1 Sinocyclocheilus rhinocerous | reverse complement strand
GCAGTCCGTAGCCTTCTGGTTCATAGCTTTACGTTTTTCAAGTAATTATTGAAGTAAACCATTTTTTCAGGTAAATATAAGGAAAATTGTAAATGTTCACCATTGCTTTTACGTTTTCACCATTTTCAATCATCTTTTTGTCTTCTGGTTCATTTGAAATTGTCCTGCTGTGTAACAAATGCAAACAAAATCTCTCAGTTAATACTAATCGTAAAAACTGCATGCAGAAATGAGAAAAACTCTGTTTAAAATAGTTTTAGATGAATCATAACGTCACACAGCAGAAGTATTTCACGTCAGCTCCCCCAAACTCAGCGTGGCTCAGTTGTTAGCAGTATATAGACTGAGGTGAAGCCTGGAGGAGATGCGGTTCACTTCAACAAACCAATAAAGCCACAAAACCCAGGACCGCTGGAGCAACAGCAGGCTATAGTTTATCCTCCAATTTCCTGCCGTCTAAACTCCAACGCTCAAGCACAAAACTCTCATTAATCGAAGCTGATCTTTAAGAAACGGATGCAGGTGGAAGAGGGCAGAAACAGCTGTTCATACAAGTCCAGCAGATCCAAAGCCGCTCAAATAAACGCACATTATTACACAGCCTAACTCTGTATCCGTCCTCCGTTCGCTACAGATTTTCGGCTCTCAAACCACCAGCTCCAATTTGTTTTGCGAGCGCAGGAGGTTTTGAGGCTGACAGAAGCGGTTGGAGATGATTTTGCTTGGACGCCGGCGCTGTCTGCGAGGTTATAAGAGTAAGAAGCCAAACCACATTAACACACATCCATCACAGCTCGCACACGCTGACAAAAGCCAAACGTGTGGAAAAGGAGATGCAAAAAACGTGCTATTGTTAAAAACAACTTCCTGCTTCAGCGCTCGATGATATTATGAAACTCGCAAGACTTTCGAAAAACGTTTGCATCGGTGGGTAAAATCAGGCAGAATCACAGACCCCCCAATAGACACGCTACTCAATATCGATCCGTTCAGAGGAAAAACCAAGCTGACATGAGCTTTCCTAGAAACAGATGATCAACCGGACCAGCTGGCTTCGTGTGAAGTGCATCAAGTACCAGGCTGATGTTAAATGAACACTTCCACTGAAGAACTAAGTGGAATAAATAAAAGAATAAAATAGCATAACATGACTAAATGTAAGTTTTCATATATAAATAATTAAATGAATGAATTTTTTTTTATATCCACACCCTTTACAGCATTAAATAATAATAATAATAATAATAATAATAATAA
>NW_015782782.1:0-1253 GCF_001515625.1 Sinocyclocheilus rhinocerous | reverse complement strand
ACACTGATTTTCCATTAACTCTTTCAGGCCTACGACACTGAAGGATAACCACATATTACAGCTCGACCCTGCTGTGCCAAAAGTGTTTAGTGGACCCTATCCAATTGGCATTGACCCAGTAAGCACCTAGTAAAAACATCTAAACAGTTCTGTGGCAAAGATAGTCTAACTTCAGCCCTTTAAGAGCTGTTTTCCTTTCTCCTCTTACAGATCTGGAACATTGCCACCAATAAGCTGACCTTTCTGAACTCCTTCAAGATGAAGATGTCGATAGTTCTAGGAGTCATCCACATGACGTTTGGAGTTACTCTCAGTCTTTTCAATCACCTGTACGCACTTGTCTGTTGTTACTCTAAATAGATCTGTATCAGGATTTAATGCTTATTTAAGTCTGTTTGTCTACGTGTGAAGGTACTTCAAAAAACCTCTAAACATCTACCTGGGTTTTATTCCTGAGATCATCTTCATGGTCAGTCTGTTTGGCTACCTGGTGCTGCTCATTTTTTACAAATGGTTGGCATATGATGCCAAGAGCTCAAAAGAAGCCCCCAGTCTTCTAATAGCCTTCATCAACATGTGCCTCTTCAGTTACAACGATCCCACCAACAAGCCATTTTACACGGGACAGGTACGCACACCAATATCGTGTGAATTAATTCAACAGTATATGTGGCAAATGAGACAACTTGACATTTAAAACTAATGCTTCTTTCTTTTTCTCTGTCTCTGTAGGTTGTAATTCAGTGTCTGCTAGTTATTACAGCTCTCGCCTGTGTACCGTGTATGCTTATAGTAAAGACGCTAGTAATGCGCAGGCAATATCTCTGGAGAAGACATCTGGTAAGAACCTGTTTGACACGCCACATTAGAGATTCCTACATGTCCAGTTTTTAAGCTTTTTTATTTTTAGACAGTGTTTTTTTTGTTTTTATCTTGTAATTTCGATCATTGCTACATCAGTAGTGAAATTCTTCAGAATATTCATTAATGTCCACATGGATGTCTCTTAAGTATAATTATTAGGCCTGGAAAGGTCATGGAAATTAATATAATCTTTGAAAGGTCATGTTCATTTTTATAGTCAATATACACTTCTAGTTTGGGGTCAGTAGGATATTTAAATATTTTTTAAATTAGTCTCTTATGCTTATGAAGGGTGTAATAACAGAAATATTGAAAACGATTATATAATTACTATATAAATACAGTATATATATATACATATATATATATATATATATATATATATAAAT
>NW_015782781.1:0-1266 GCF_001515625.1 Sinocyclocheilus rhinocerous | reverse complement strand
GGTCTGACCAATCGCAAACTACAATTCCACTAGTCTTCCTTAAACGTCATCTGACTCCTCCCACTAGTTACAGTGCGAGAGTTTTGATCAGACCTTGTTTGTTTTTTGCTGGTTAATCTTATTGATAGTTTTATAAAACTCTCATATTTTTCTGTCTGGATACAAATCATCGTAAAATGCAAGCTCTAAGGTATGAACAGAAATGTATATGTTGTATTTCATAGATGTTTTATAGACGTTGACAGTAAAATGTTGCTCAATAACCCGTTACAGTCATTTTGCCAAGGAAGTAAAGCAAAGGGATTTTCATTCATATGATGAAAATATTTCAGATGTTTTGAATCGAGGACAGAGCAGACATGACTGGGCAAAACATAAAGGATTATGTTTCAATACTTTTCCATTGAGCACGTGAAACTAGGCTAGTTGTCATATCAAACCAAACCAACGCCCATAGGAACCAAGTTGAGTAATATTATTGCATTAGATTTTTTCTTTTCCTTTCCTACTCAGAAATATGTTTCGTTCGTGGTCATCTGATGCCAGACTTGACGGTAAAACAGTTATAATTACTGGAGCTAATACTGGAATTGGCAAAGAAACAGCCATCGACCTGGCAAAGAGAGGTAAACAGCCCTATTTCTATACAGTTTAATATTGATATATTGTCAGATGAAAAAATGTTGTCTTTATTTCTTACTGATGTCCTGTGTTTAGGAGCACGTATTATTATGGCATGCAGAGATATGGAGAAAACTGATGCAGCCCTGAAGGAAGTTAAGGATGCTTCAGGAAACCAGGATGTAGTTGCCTGCAGGCTTGACCTGGCAGATTCCAAATCGATCAGAGAATTTGCAGAGAACATCAATAAAGGTGAGATCACCTGGATACACCATAAATTCCTTTATAAATGTCTTCCTTGTATAGCACTACACTCATGCAACTGGGTTGTCTTTCAGAGGAAAAACAAGTTAACATATTAATCAATAACGCTGGTGTGATGGTTTGTCCTTATGGAAAGACAGCAGATGGTTTTGAAATGCAAATAGGGGTGAACCACATGGGTAAGCATATGTAATTTGTCCAAATCGGACACCATTTTTAACTTTAAAAGAAATTAAGGGAGACATCAGCACTGCTCATCTTCCTGTAGGTCACTTCCTGTTGACGTATCTGTTATTGGATTTGATTAAAAGATCATCGCCTGCGAGGATCATTAACGTCTCATCCATGGCACACCAATGGGGGACCATCAACCTAGAGGAC
>NW_015782780.1:0-1266 GCF_001515625.1 Sinocyclocheilus rhinocerous | reverse complement strand
GATTTGTATTGTGAAAAGCACTATACAAATAAACTTGAATTGAATAAACTTGAAAACTAAAATTGAATTGAAAATAAATACTGTTAGAAATAGGATAGAAAAAAGTTAATACATTTTAAAACATTTTACGGTAATTAAATGCAACCTTGGCTAGCATAAGAAAATTCTTAAACACTAAAAAAAAAAAATTCTGATCCCAAACTTTTGAACGGAAGTATATCGCAATGAGAGATGATATTTATAAATAACTCACTTATCGGTTGTCTGATTCCAGGTAAATTGGTAATAATCTCAAAGGCGTCCCTGTGTGACGTCTTCCCAGCTAAGAGCGTCAGGACATGTTTTCGATTTTCGATGTCAGCCTGCTCACAAGGCCACATGCTGGAGCTCACAAACCAGCCATCAGCTGAAGGAACAGAAACACATACACAAATGATTCCTTATTTACTGATTCTGAACAGCATACACAAAATCTCCCCTTTACCTCTCAGCATTTTCAAAGCTCCCTCAAAGCTCCCGCTATGGAGGAAGAACTCCGTTGCCATAGTGACCAGCTGACAGCGAGACACCCTGTTCTCATTCCCCATAAGCCCTTTCAGAGTGATGAACTCAATGTGCAGTCTGAACATCACACTAACCAGCTTCACTCCCTGAGCACATGCAAGACATACAGTACACACAGCAGTCAGTCAAAGGTTCACTGCTGTACAGAACGCTTCCACAAACAGGACACACTCCCACCTTATTCCAATCTCGTGTCCTGTGGTACCTGAAGATCAGAGAGACTCCAATTCTCCCCAGGATGGTTTTTATCATGTCATTGGACAAGACTTGCTGACATACTGACAGAAACAGACATGACAATCCACTTAAAACACACATTAAAACCTATGACACTTCATGTAAAAGAAACTGACTATATGTAAACAACTTTAGGTTTGATTTATTTTAATAATTTTTTCTATTATTATTTATTAATAACCTTGGCACACCCTGATGTAAAGGCCTATACTTAAAACACTTAAAATAAGTATGGTAGACAAATTAAAGCCTACAGTACTGTTCAAAAGTTTGGGGTCAGAACGTTTTTGTTTTTTTTAATAAAGAAATTAATACTTTTATTCAGTAGGACTGTAATAAATAGTTCAAAAGTGACAGTATTAGACATTTATAAAGTTTAAAAGATCTTTCTTTTAAATAAATGCTGTTCTTTTGAGCTTTCTATTCATCAACAAATCCTGAAAAATATATCCGTTTCCACACACA
>NW_015782779.1:0-1266 GCF_001515625.1 Sinocyclocheilus rhinocerous | reverse complement strand
AAAACCAAAAGAGGACTTCAACATGAAAAATTGCAGGGCGGTGTATAATTGAACACATGCATGGCACATCAGAGCAGGTCAAAGATTTTCTAAATCGCTCCTACGCCAAGGTGGTTACGGAGGATTACAGTCAGCGGCTGATACAGAAAGTGAAGGGACCTTGTGTAGTTCTCGAGAGCTTTGCGCTTTGAGCGACGTCGCATTACATTATTTATTTACATCCTCATTCTATAATGAAACAAACCCTGACTGAATGTGCTAAGGCCATTTGAAATTCCTCCTTTTTCCCCTTCTGTGAATTATCATAAGAAGATTATGAAAGTTCCATGATGACAGAGCAGAAGTCTATCAAACGCCTTTGATCTGCGGCTCCAGTCCCAGGTAATGCACAAAGCTTTTGACAGGGATTTGCTCTGGGCTGACTCTTTTTCAAATGATAATTACTGTTTTGTTGCTGCGATCGCACTGAGCACGCACTGCCTTTAACAAGCCAAAGAAGCTTGAAAATCCACCCAAATAACCAAAGTTCATCTATATAGCCTTGATTATTTGTGTCCTTCATTCAGGCCTGTGATTGGTCCTTATATTGGAGAGGACATTTAGATAACATAAACAGACTTATTTTCTGTTGAATCTGTTATTTGTATCTTTATTTCATTGTGTCCCAACCAACAGTATTTTGTCCTCATTAATCTGTCATTATTTACTCTCGTTCAAACCTGTGGTCTACATTTTCTCCCCTTGGAACACAAAAATAGATGTTCTGTTGATGAATCTTTGTTTTTGGATGAATCATTTAAGCAAACGAATCATTCTTGTTTATCTTGTGTATCGCCATTATATTTCGTTCACAATAAAGAGAGAATGAGTCATTTTGGTAGTGAATGACTCGATTTTGAACAAATCAGTTGAGTGAATGATTCAAATGACTTGCTCATAAGTTAACACACAACAAGACACTCTGTTTCACCACCAACTGATGTAACTGTGTTACCTGCAGAAAAGGTCACTGGACAAATCAATAAATGAATACAAGTAAACAAATCAACAGATTCACTTGGATGAAATAATAAAAGTCCTTTTACTTGTGAAGCTCCAAAAAGCACCATATAAACAGTCCATACGCTGTCATTGACATCAAATCACAACTGGTTCATGCCAAAATTCTCCTTTTGTGAAAAATAATATCAAGAGAGTTTGGAAACAACATAAATAATGACAGAATTGTCATTTTTAGTGTGAACTGTTCCTTTAAGGCGTAGAAAG
>NW_015782778.1:0-1265 GCF_001515625.1 Sinocyclocheilus rhinocerous | reverse complement strand
TTGTAACAGCAAAAACAGCAACTTTTTTGGGGGGGGGGTGAATTGTCCCTTTAAGAGTTCTACCATAATTTGCCACCCACAACACATCTTTAAAAAATAAAATAAAATAAAATAAAAATGAATAAATAAAAAAAACATTGTAAATTCAGTGTTTTCAATTCAGTGTGACAGTCTCTCTCTCTCTCTGTGTTTTAAATCTGCTAAATAAATAAATGTAAATGTCTCTTTTTTTTAATCTCTCATGTTCTTTAGCCCCCTCTCCAGCTGCTTCCAAAGCCCCTGAGGATGGATCCTGGCCGAGCAGTCAGCACAGAGCAGAGGCTTCTACTGCTGCTACATCAGAACAGCCTCTGACAAGTGCCCTGACCACCGCCGCCTCTACCACCAGGCCAGCCTCACACACTCCCTTTATCTCTGCTGTGCACAGTGCCCCCTTCATCATCCCGTACCCCTCGGAGGACCACTCTTTCATCAGTGCGTTACACTGTATATTGTTTACTGATGTTTATAAAGATATATGAGTTTGGACTGTCACTGCAGAGCTTTTCCTTCTTCAGCCTTTTCTTGACCATCTTGTTTTTTCTCCTTTAGTATTTTTGGGTGTGTTTCTCATGGTGGGCTCAGTTGCCATGGTCTTGACCAGTGTGTGTTGGGTCAGGTGAGATTGCCAGTTTAGCTTGTATTTTGTACTTTCTCTCTAATAAACCAACTTAGAAAGATTGTTTTTATGAGTACACTTACACTACTATTCAAAAGTTTGTGGACAGTAAGATTTTTTTTTTATTCATACTTTTATTCAGCAAGGATGCAATAAACTGAACAGAAGTGACAGTAAAGACATTTACAAAAGATTTCTGTTTCAAATAAGTGCTGTTCTTTCTATTCATCAAAGAATCCTGAAAACAAGTGACAGTTTCCACAAAAATATTAAGCAGTTAAAACAGTTTTCAACTTCAGTAATAATAAGAAATGTTTTTAAACACCAAAATCGCTTATTAGAATGATTTCTGAAGGATCATGCGAGTAATGAGTAATGGCTGTAAAATTCAGCTTCATCACTGGAATAAATTACAATTATATTAAAATATAATTGTTTTAAATGACAATAATGTTTTAAATAAATTTAATAATATTTTACAATATTACAATTTTTACTGTACTTTTAATTAAATAAATGCAACCTTGGTGAATATAAAATACTTCTTTCAAAAACAAAAGAAAATGACCCCAAACTTTTGAATGGTTGTGTAGGTTACCTCAAAGAA
>NW_015782777.1:0-1266 GCF_001515625.1 Sinocyclocheilus rhinocerous | reverse complement strand
GTTGTTGAGGTGATGATGATTGACTGCCATGCTACAAAAAGTGGGCTACGTACTGTACAGAATAAAAGTTGCCCATATGATTCGTGTGGGTGATCCTAAGTTTTCTCAATGTCATTCGAGCTTTGTGTGAAAAGCAGACCTAAATCTTAGTCGTAATTCACTCAAAAGCTTTTCCTCTCATTCTTGCTTTTCAGACAGAAAATCCGTTTGTTGTTTACATTAGCTAAACTTAAAGCACGCCTGAAACCATAAAAGGGAAAAAGGCGGAAAATGTTCTCAAACCTCATTGGTTCTTGCAGATATAGTCAACGCTTTAAAGTTTAAACCTTATACTGTTTAGGCTGAAAACTACTGGCCTTATTGGTTCCTTATATAGGCCTACTTATAAAAGAACAAAATAAGAACATGAACATGAATTGCAATCGTGCTATTTTGTTATTGCACGCAACATTTATGATGGGAAGTCAATTTCTTATATACAGTGTGTCAATAGTCCTACTGATATAGCCTCATGTTTCAAACAAATTTGATTTCATCCCATACAGACATTTCCTTTTAAAGTTGCTCAGAGATGTTATTATCGGTTTCCTCCAGTAGAGGGACTTCCAGTGTAGCTGTTGCCAGTATTCTTCTTGCAGAAAAGTCATACATACAGTTCTAATGGGTAAAATGAATAATTAAAGCGGTTAAATATATTCTCACAGCAAGCACATCTAGTTTAAAGTGAAATTTTAATGGTCAACACACCATCCTAGCTCAAAACAAACAGTGAAAAGGCAAATTTCCAATCCCAAATATTAAAGGGAACAAAATGTAACATCTGCTTTTAAATATACAGCTGTAAAGTTTAACGTTCGTTACAGTGGCTAAATATTGTTACAACAAACCCACACAGATACTACAAAACACAGTACAACATGGCCCTAGTAGACAGAATTCATCTCAGGCGGCACTGTGAATACAATTTTTTTTTTAAAAAGGAGGAGGAAAATGCCTACACTTTATCAGAGGAAAACTAGCCTACACTTGTGTGGATCAATGTGAAACAATTACGAACTCAAAATTATTCTTAGGCCTTTTGTGTTGCAAGGTCATGTGAATGACCATTTGAAGTTACAGAACAAAAAAGTACAGTAGAAAGAGTCTTTTCCTCCTGTTTCTTTTTCTCCATTCAGTACTCCTTTGTCCATTATTATGAGTCACTATTTTCTTCGTCTTCCTCTGCCTCATCAGATTTCTCAGGATCCTGAGAATCAGAACTTGTGT
>NW_015782776.1:0-1264 GCF_001515625.1 Sinocyclocheilus rhinocerous | reverse complement strand
CTAGATTAAAATGAAACAGATGTTTACATTCAAATTTCTCTATGAGTGTGATCTGTCATGTGAGTAAGCAATTGGTGAACTAATTTGCCCAGAGGACCATGACAGCTTTTTAGCATCTCAGAAATCAATATCGTGAGATCAATGGGTCTCTGCCGAAGTGCTTTTCCCTCGCACAATCTGTGTCACACGTACACAGGGACACAAAAGAACCACAAAAAAGGGCCACAAAGACCTCACATCAAGCTTTGCAGCTGGAAAGAAGACTTAAAAATAGCATTCAAAGAGAGCACTTCTAAGAATAGACTGCAAAATGACCAACTTCACAGATGAAGATCTGGACAACTATTTACAAAATCAGGTGACCTATTTATGCTGTCATGGGTACTGAGATCTAAACCGAACTAAAGTATTAACTTAAATATTTTATTGTATTTTATTTTATTCAGATAGCTCAAAGAAAAGGATGACTGCTTTGGTTTGTTTATAAGTTGCTAATTTTGTTCTGTTGTGCTGTTAATGGTGTGGCCGAATGTGTTATTGTCAGGTGGATCTCAGGCATTGTCAGGTTTCAAAGTCCATAGAAGATGTGCAAAAAATCATAAAAGATCTTACAGCTGAGGTCAGCTCAAAGGATGCTCGTTTCCAGTCCATTGCAAACTCTGGAGTTCATAATGCCAGCCTCAAAGTGATAATTCATGTAGGCCTCTTGTCTATTATACAATGAATAACTGCATTTTAATTATGGCTACTTTTGTAACATCATAATTCCTCTGGTGTCCACAATCCGATTTAGGACCAGCCAGCTTTAGTGTCGAAATGGACTGCATTACTCCGAGGAAGATGCGCATACAACCCTGCCATCCAAGTAAGCAACAGAACTGTCAGCTGTATCGCTTACAAAGCAAAAATATTTTTCAATGTACTGCAATATATATGCATGGACTATGTATGGCTATACTGTATATGAATGCATATAAAAAATACATAGCAATGAAGACAAAAGCTGCACTGCATTTTTACATGTAATAGTTTATTGGAACACTAATTAATTTATTTATTTCTCTTTCATGAGTTATCATGTGAATTTACATAAAGCAGAATGCATAATCATAAACTTATATCTTACTTCATTGTTTGCATAATACAAATTTCATATATGAAATTTCATCTTGTCGGCAATTCATGACATATAATTTATTTATTATATAAATGTGAATATATATATATATATATATATATATGTTCAATTGTACAGCTGTGTTAT
>NW_015782775.1:0-1250 GCF_001515625.1 Sinocyclocheilus rhinocerous | reverse complement strand
AAAGAAGTGCACTTAATTGTATTGAATATGCATTTCTAGTGTACTTAAAATATGAAAAGTATATTTAAAAAAAACTGTACTTGCAGTTAATACATTGACAAAATAAAAGGCTACTTAAGCATACAAGTACACTTTTATGTTTTGTAACACTTTTTGTTAAATGTTGCATGTACATGTACAATTACAAGCAACTAACCATAAATCAAAGCCTAATCCAGGCCTAACCCTATGGTAAGTATACTGATATTAATATTAATTAACAACATGTAATTATACTGTAACAAGCACAAATAAGGTGTAAACCACTTAAGAATACTTGATAATAATGCCAAATTTAAAGTTTTACTTTTTTAATTTAATTGCAGTTCATTTATTAACATGCATATAAGTGTCCAGAAACATGACATTTAATTCACACTTAAGTATTTTATTTTTGTAATAAGAACTTAAATAAATGCTAAAATGTAATTGTCTTTCACAAGGACCATACAAGCGAAATTTCAGGAGGTTGTTTTAACCACATACACACACACACACACACACACACACACAAATAAATAAATAAAGTCATGCCTTTACTCAAATGAAATATTGATTTAAATATTAACAAATTACATATTTAGCCCTCAAGAATTGCTCAAGTAAGCACACGTTTTCAAGTAAATAATGAGTAACAAAATAAAGAACAAAAAAGCAAATTACATGCAATAGAACAAATTAAAATAATAATAATATAGAAATTCAGGTAAATATTTAGAAACTGTAAAGTAAATCCAAAACTAATTTATAATATAAAAGTTAAGTTACTTTGGTTTATGATTGATTGTTCAATTTGGTTATACGTGTTCACATTCACTTAAGACAAAGTGTTTAGATTAATATCTCACAATTATTTCGACTTCCTTAGTTGTTGGAGATTGTGGAGATAAGTTTGTGTGTGAATAAAACAAAGCAGAGAAAAGCTGTCATTATGTGCAGACTGTCACCTGGCCGGACACTGCAGTCTAGTTGATGGCCATTCATTCTGACAACCTTCAGGGCAACAAAAGAGCGAGAGAGTGAAAAACAAGGAGCACTAACTGCCTGGAGTGACAGAATACAATTTATAAAAGGTAGAAGGAATATACTTAGTTATACTAAGATCTACTGTATGTCTGTCTGTCACAAAGAGGGTCTAAAATGAACCCTCAGTACATGCCAAATGAGAGTAAAAATTGACTTGGAGAGTAAATAACCTTGCACAGAAAATA
>NW_015782774.1:0-1266 GCF_001515625.1 Sinocyclocheilus rhinocerous | reverse complement strand
TTACTGTCACTTTTGATCAATTTAATACATCCTTGCTAAATAAAAATATACATTTCTTTAAAAAAAAAAACTTGCTGACCTAAAACTTTAGTATAGATTACTATATATTGTATGATTATATGTTTTGAGTAATAGTAATATAGTCATCATATAATATCATTAATATATTTATAGTATATTTAAAAAAAAAAAACCTTTCTAGAGCCTCAGTGGTCACATATATACACAAATGCACATTCACACACAGTCCGACAACACGCTGAGAAATCAAGATGCAGTAGTAGTAGGGAGTGTTGACGGCAGACAGCAGGGAGACAAGGAAGGAAAAAAAGATTCAACATTGTTTAATGATTAAATTATCTTCTGACCTTGATTATTACAAGAGCAGGTCGCTAAGGAGACAGGGCCCCGACAACCCCCTCTACCCTTCTGACAACCCCAATTACAAACCTGACATCCATCGCTTCCGGCAACCTCCCTGCTCAGCTTTCACATCTAAATGCTTTGCTAAATACAGAGGACAGCAGCATCTGCTGCCCTACGGCCTCTGCGCTCAAATCAGAGTTAAAAACAGAGCTGGTTCTTAACTATTGTGCATGATGGGATTGATTTTAGATGTAAGCTGAATGAGTGGACTAAGTGATACCATAAGAAAATGATGTGATAAATTAAATACCATGACAGGTTTATGAGCATGTGTGAGGAATGAGGTGACTGTCTGGGGGGGAATTAGGCAAAAAATAAACACTGACAGCCATGCTGATGGCTAAAATGCCCATGTTAGTCTTTGCATCTCACCATCAGCGGCAGTCGGGATAGTTAGTAGTCTTTCAGCATCGGACAGAGAGGCATCAGAAGCAAAGCAACAAAGAGGACAAACACTATTTGCATTCCTCCCATGCTGTAATTGGGCTAGAGATGACTGCGTCCATATGCATGAGGTGACGGGTGAGTGGCTGTCTAGCCAAAAGGCAGAAAATTCTGCTAGCTAACACACACACACACAAACAGAGAGTTTGTTTCGTTACTTACCCTCTGAATCCAGAGATCAGACTGGCTCTGAAAGCACTGAGGTCAATGTTTGGAAGAGCAGGTGAAGACACTGCAAGAGTGTGAATGTGATGAATATCATGACAACAGAAACATTTCAAACATATAACCCCGTTAACATCGTAACTAAAGCTAATTTTCTTAGTGAGCTGCATGTTGAATTATTATGGATTTAGACCTTTTGGCAAACTTTCTGGGTAAAAAAAAAAAAAAAAA
>NW_015782773.1:0-1266 GCF_001515625.1 Sinocyclocheilus rhinocerous | reverse complement strand
TGTGTGTGTGTCAGTAGAGATGCTTTAAAGGCTACACAGGAAGCACAACTTCCCCTAACATTTCCCCTAATATTATGTTAGTTATGTAGTTTACTATATTGATAGTAAAAATCAGTCTTTACTTTAGTGTGTAAAAGTAACATAATTTGTTTTTCTACACTAATACAGCCCCAAAATATATTTGGACACTTCAGTCACATTTGCATTTTATGCATGTATTTAATTAATTTTATTTATTCTATTTAATTAATCTATTTATTTGTTTTAATTAATTAGTTAATTTTTTTAGTGGATATATGTAAAAGTGTTTGTCCATAATTTACTATCATTGATATAATATT
Source organism: Sinocyclocheilus rhinocerous (assembly GCF_001515625.1). NCBI lineage: Eukaryota > Metazoa > Chordata > Actinopteri > Cypriniformes > Cyprinidae > Sinocyclocheilus > Sinocyclocheilus rhinocerous. The sequence goes on along the minus strand of NW_015782773.1, from coordinate 925 downwards.
ATAGATTTTGTGTACATTTTGAATTAGATTTTATATATTTTTTGTTTTAATTTTAGTTTTAGCAATTTTGTTGTGTTTTTATTTATTTATTATTATTATAATTTTTTTTAATGTCTATGTAGTTTTTATCAAATTTCAGTTTATTTAATTTAAATTTAAACTAAGAAAAAATGAAAAATGTTTCCCTGGAAACTAGCTGAATTAAAATGAGTTTAAGTTTTTTTTATTTTATTTTATTTCAAGTAATTATTGTTTTTAGGGTTTTATATTTATTTTTTTAGATTTTATTTAATAATAATAACCCTGCTGAGAAGCAGAATACCTCAGCAGACTTCTCCATTTGCTCTCCATTTAATCTCATTACCATCTAGGAGAAACTGTTGAGGAATGTTTTTATTGATTGGATGTTGAAAAGTGAGTGTTGCATATCAGAATTGAAGATTTGTGTTGTCATCTGAAAAGAAAGATGAAGCAAGTAATTGCACTTAGATAAGAGATTATGAAGACAGTTGTTCTCACTGCATCATAATGTTCACAATAAGAACAGTAGTGTGTGCATGCAGAAAGTAAATAGCGTCAGTTATGATTTGATGTTGACTTTAACACCTTCACTTGAATCACTTCATGAGTTGAAGACATCTATCTCTGATTTATGTCTGTCTTTCCGCACGTCGTCATTTCATTTGTCATCTGTGAGCGCTGTGTTTGCTTCCTGGAGGTCAAAGTGATGCAGGTGCAGAGCGGAGATGAAGCCTGATGGATGTCTCCGCTAGATTTAAGGGCTCCCGTCGCCAGCGGCTGCTCTTTACCCCATGACTTTATTTGGTCAGATCTTACACGGGCCGCCGGGGTCTTTGATCTCACCAGGGTTTTCCATGACAAACAGAGGAACGTACTTAAACCTACAAGCTTTATGGGGGTCGAG
>NW_015782772.1:0-1266 GCF_001515625.1 Sinocyclocheilus rhinocerous | reverse complement strand
AGCACCCATCATGCATTAACCCCTTCACTCCCATATAGGCCAGTTTGGATGTACACCTCTGCTAATCTGCTTTAGTCTTTGTGTGCAGTTTTCAAAGTTTGAGTCACTTTTCCCAGTGGTTTTCCAGTAGATTTAATAATATTGTCGTTTTCGTGTCATTTGTAGGCTTGCTGTCAAAATCAGATTAGATTAAAGTCTACTGTCATTGAGCAGAATACAAGTACTTTGGAAGACATTTCCAGGATAAAGATTAATTTTTAAGTAATTGCAATCTCAAAAGTTCAGTTTGAGCTCATTAGGTGTTTTAGAGTGGTGCATAACTTCAAAATGTAAATTGGAAATAGACATTTTTATTAGTTGTTATAATTGTATTACTTTGTATTGTAGTAGGCCTGGAAATAATTTTTTTTTCTTCTGATATTTCCTTGCACGTGAACCCTGAATATAGTTTTGACATTAATTATTTACACATCTTGCAGTCTGACATGCTGTACTCCATCTGTTTTAAATGGGATTTGTGAATATATTTACACAAAAAATTGACACACAATGTGTATAATTTTTCAAATGGCACGTTGGCGTTTTGTGGTTTGGTGTGTTGAGGTTGCGTGTTTGTGGTGTCGTGTGAGTGCTATATTTGTGGTTGTGCTCAGCAGTAGCAGGATCTATTTTGTGCTGACTGCTGTTGTTATGTAAGTGTCACCATTTAGTGGCCTCGTCCACAATGGAAAAACTAATCCACACGCAACAGGCTTGTTATAGGAATTATTCGAATATACATTTTTTTGCTGATGCATTTTGGGTCATTTAATGTTGTTCTACAAATATATGTTTGTATGAGTTTGGGAATTATTGACATATGTCTATCTGACTTGGCCAGTTTTTTGTGTTTGGGACTTGTGATCAGGTCATTTGGCTAATAAACTCATTTATGGATCACAACTTAGTTAATTCCTTTTTTTATTGCCAGCCAAAGCTCTTTGACCTAAAGTATTTCTTCTTGATCACTGTGTGCAATTTGAGTCACTTTTGCTTTATTTTTCTAGTAGATGTATTAATATACTGTCATTGTGCAGAGTTGACACAGACATTTACAGGATCAAGATTCATTTTTAAATCATTGCTCCATAAAAAAAAAAAGACTCATTAAATGTTGTAGGGTGGTGCATTAACTCTGCAATAGAAATTTCCAAATTTTTCCATGAATTTTTGAGAATAATTTTTAAGTCATTGCAATCATTAAAAAAAAAAAATTAGCAATTTTTT
>NW_015782771.1:0-1266 GCF_001515625.1 Sinocyclocheilus rhinocerous | reverse complement strand
CCGCGACTCTCAGTGTCCTCCCCAGAGAGCCGCCCTCAGCAGAGCTGGGCGCCAGCGCTGCAGGTGAGCAGCCCTTAATGAGAGAGGTGCCTTTGGCTCCTGCATAAGCAACAGGGGGGAAGGGATGCAGGCCTTGTAAAATTCCGATGCTCATCTGTGTTTCCCCCCTCTTGGCTCTAACTATAGTTTAATGCTGAGAGAGACAGTTAGATGGCAAGATACCTATAAACAGCCTACCCTGGAGTCAGCGAGCTGTGTCGACATCGACAGCATCACAGCTGGCTGGTGACTGCTCGCAAACCTGTTCTCATTCACGCTGTTACAATAGTTTGGCTAGAAGAGGAGAGATTTACTGCAGTGGCTTGTCATTTTCCCCTCATTACCTAATCTTCTCTCAAGGACTGCCTCCAAATTTACAGGAAGTCAATTAAGCCATTCAGACCAGCAAAATTTATGGCACACCGTAAAGAGGATTGCAAAGACAAATGAAATATGTTGATGCGCTGAAACAAGGCACCATATGTTTGGATATAACCTGGAGTCCCTCTGGCCTTGTAATACTAACACTCATGCCTAAATTTACAAACAAACACATTAGCACACTTAAGAAATGGTTCATTACCAAAATACCAAGTTAGGGTAGAAATAATTACATATTGGAATATAACCCAGTTATATCCAGTTATATATTATAAGAACGTTTTGCTAATGGTGCCTGAATGTTCTTTGAACATTCAAAACATCCAGTTTTTTTAATGTTTTAAAAACATTTTTTCTTGGTTATGTGAACGTTAACAGAACATTCCATTTTATCATTTATGGAATGTTTAATGGAACATTAATGGAATGTTCATTTTAAATGTTCTCTGATCATTCTGAAATAAGTTGTAACATTTAAAAAACCTTAGACAAACGCCTAACTAAATGTTTCAGGAAAAACTGTTCAATGAAGGATGTATAAATCATATTTTTGTGCTAATGTTTTGAGAGCATTATTTAAGTGATGAATAACTGGTGAATGTTTTATTAATGTTACTGGAAGAACATTAATAGAGTAGACCGTAGTCAGGGTTGCACCATTTTTAAATTTGAAAGGAATGAAAATTAGGCTGTGAGGGATAGAAGTACAGTGGGTTCAAAGGATTGTTCTGTTTAACAACATACCGATTGCTCAGTTGATGAAAGGTCTTTCTGGAGAGAGAGAAAAAAAATCTGTGGCCACACAGAACAGCAGAATATGAACACAATGCGCAAAGTCTCTCGTTA
>NW_015782770.1:0-1265 GCF_001515625.1 Sinocyclocheilus rhinocerous | reverse complement strand
GCAGGATTCTCGCTGAAAGAGGAAATACAAGTCGAACTCACTAACGTAGCAACTTAAAAACAACTATTTGAGACTGTTCAAGGAACATTTTGCACAAAAAACGAACATTTTGTTATTATTTACTCTCTCGTGTTCTTCCAAATCAATGTGACGTTCATTCTTTTGTTAAAAACACAAAACAAGATGTTAAGCAAAGTGACAGTCTCAGCCCCCATTCACGCTCATTGCATATTGTCCATACAAAAGTGAATGGTGACTAACACGCGCAGAAGAAAAAGTTACATACGTTTGAATGTTAATTTTTGCGTGAACTAACAGTTACCCCGTTAAAAGCTCGACATGTCATTAGAGAGTAAAGTATGTAATCAGTATGCTCCTGAGAATTCATGATATAACGTTAGTCTTTCAGTGTGCTGACGTTATATTACGCAACAAAGTAATAATAGTAAGACATGTTTACGGCGTCTAACAGTTAATTCCTTCAAAATGAAATATGTGCAGCTGTCAAGTTTAAATGGCTGTAGATGAATGCGGCTATGCTAGTTAGCATGTCTGAGGTAAACAGCTAACCGGTCAACGGACCTGTCATCTCCTCTCATTAGCCAAATGAGCTAACTAACGGATTTACAATATCCGCTATCTTCATTTCAACCATACGATAGACTTTTATTACGGAGAATGATAACGCGTATCGCGACAAACCGGAGGAATGTGTAAGGTAAACAATTGTGGACTTACTTTATCCTGCTGTCCATGGCTAAAGCATCGCGTCAGCAGCAGCTCGCGCCGACGGCGGGAAAATGAAACACCGTCGCGCGGTGCCTGCGAACCTTCTAGTTTCGCGGCTACCTGACGGAGAGTCGCGGATACTGCAGCATTTCTCTGTCTGTCAGCGACGCTTCCTGGACGCGCTGCTGACCGTTTCGGTTCCCCTGCCTGTGATCCTGCAGTAAAACACCAGGAAGCACCTGGGTGGCGCGAGCGCACGCGCCTGTGTGTATTTCAGTAGGATAGTACAAAAATTAAAATGTCGTCATTATTGACTCGCCCCCATGTTATTCGAAACCTGTATGAGTTTCTTTCTGCTGTGAAATATGGAATAAGATGACAGGCAGAATGACAGTCCCAGTCTCCATTCACTTTCATTGAATGGCATAAGATGCAATGGGAGTGAATGGTGACTGAGATTGTCAGTCGTTAATATTCTACCTAAAGTCTCTTCTATCAGATTGTGCTACCAGCATCTTATTCATGTGGTTTGAGGC
>NW_015782769.1:0-1266 GCF_001515625.1 Sinocyclocheilus rhinocerous | reverse complement strand
AAATTTTTCAAAATTTGATGTTTTATTCAATGTGTTACTTGCAGTTTCTTTGTAATTATTTTTGCAATTTGCTAGCAGTTTCTAAGTAAAAAAAAAATACAGCCTACATTTTATACATTGTATGAAGGAGAGAAGTAGGCAAAATATAGAATGTCATGCTTTTCAATGAAAAGATGGAAATAAAGTCTTTATTTGATTAATTCATGAATTTAAAAAAAAAGATCAACAGGTTAATCGGTTTACAAACTAGCTGAACCACTACATACAGAATGTGTCTTGCTTTAATGCAACTTTAAAAGTAGTTGTAGTCAGGCAAAGGATGTCTCCTTGAATTAAACTCAAAGTATATGCAGTAAATTTTCTGCCCTGTGTGCCAAAAGGCATAAGAGAAACAGTGTGAGTGAGTGAATTTAAAGTAGTTTGTCAGCTCACACATGAATGGGCACACTGACAAAGTTCCCATGTGTGTTATTGCCACTGCAAGATTCCCGAACAGACAGCAGATTGAGTCGAGGTCCCTGAGGACATTAGCTTTGAGATTTGAATCTTACAGTGCTTTGATAAATTAAGTTCTCTCCCATTAGCTTACTGGCACATAGCCATTTCCTTGTGCAATTCAAAAGCTTTTACACACCCTGTTGGATTTCAATCAATGAATGAAATCTCACTAACTGTGTGATAATGTTAAAACCGAGCTTCCGGTCATAAATATCTCTGTGAATTTGTCCTTGCTCATTGAGGAACGGCTTTGCAATGTTTAGCCAAATTAACAGTTTTTAGGTCAAAAAGTCAGTGTTTCATATGACAACATTTGCCTTGAATCTTGGTTACCAAATCATTAACTTGTATCTTGCAGGTTCTGTTTTTATGTGTCTATATATTTTTCTCACTCCATGCAGTCAGCTACAAATATTTATAAGCCTAGTAACTGAATTAACACCGTTGAATAGATTGCATTAGACCTGCTTTGTCTTTCTGTACCATACACCTGTTTGTTTATAGTTTTAATATTCAGATTTATACCAGAGGATTTTTATTACACATGATTTAAAAATATATATTTGTTGTGTAAAACAGTCTTCAGCTGTCTCACCTGCTATGCATTACCTGGAATCCTGAATCCCCTCCTCAGAAATCAGCATGTTTTTGGATTTTGACCTCAGATCTGGTTTTAAGGTTAATGTACAGCCAGCCACACATAGCACTCAAGTTCGGTATTCATTGCAGAGTTGGGACGACAATGCATACAATTAAAGTGACATTTTA
>NW_015782768.1:0-1266 GCF_001515625.1 Sinocyclocheilus rhinocerous | reverse complement strand
TCTCGTTCTGTCTAGGCTTTTGGAAAGAAGCATTGAAGGAGAGATAATGAAAACACAAGACGTGCCATCGCTGGTCATCAGCGTCAGTAAAAACCCAAAAGGTTTCAAACTTGCCTGGGACTTCCTGAAAACCAACTGGGGGAAACTTGTGAAAAAGTGTGTAGCTAATATCTGTGTCCGAAACATTATGAATTGCTTTATATCTACCTACAGTCACTTTCTTATTTCATGGTGCTTATGACACATTATAGCATGTTAGATTGTGAATGTTAATGGTGTATTAAATCCAAATGCTCCTTTTAGGTTTGATCTCGGTTCATCTGCCATATCTCGCATGGCGGTCGGAGTGACCGATCAGTATTCCACCAGAGAAATGCTCGATGAGGTACTTTAGATTGATTTTTTCTAAACGTATGAATGCAAATTGAGCACCAAAAAATACAAAATAAAAGACAGTTAAGATATTGAACCATTGCATTAATTATAGTCCATTTCTACCTTAAAACATTGAGTAATGCTTTACAGAATATATATACAGGTTTCATTAGTTAACTACATTAGTCAACATGAACATAAAGCATTTATTAAGATTAGCCAATGTTAATATTATTTGTTGACATTTAATGTTAATGTTATTAGTTAACATTAGGTATTGCGCTGTAACTAACGTATGAAAGCTTGTTTCTGACAGGATAAAAAATAAAAGAGTAAATGCGACTTTTTATCTCAATTCACTTTTTTTTTTTAAACTCGCAATTCTGACTTTTTTCTTGCAATTCTGCGATTATATTTTACAGTTCTGACTTTTGTTTTTACCTCACAATTCTTAGTTTATATCTCACAATTCGAACTATTTTTCATACAATTCTCCCTTTTCTCGCAATCCCGAGTTTATATCTCACACTTCTGACTTTTTTTTCGCAGAATTGCAAGATATACTTCAAAATTGATTTAAGATATGATATGAGATCTGAACACAGCTCTGAGAAGAAAAGTCTGAATTGTGAAATATAAACTCAGAATTCTGAGAAAAAAAGTTGCAATAAATTTTTTTTTATTCCATGGCATAAGCAAGCTTCCATACTAACATGAACAAACAATGAACAATTATATTTTTTACTAACATTGACAAAGATTAATAAGTGCTTTAAAAAATATATCGTTCATTTTTTAGATCATGTTAGCTAATGCATTTACTAATGTTAACAATACTGTTATTCCCCACCAAGTATTTGATGATTGAATTTGAGACATATTTATATATTT
>NW_015782767.1:0-1265 GCF_001515625.1 Sinocyclocheilus rhinocerous | reverse complement strand
GTCTTTGCATAAGTATAAGTGAAGCACATGTTGATAATCTGATTTTGTTTTATTTTTGTTTTACTTATATTCTTTCACTTAAAAATCAATGGCCATTGATCCATTTTCTCCTTCAACTTTATCTGCACCACTGCTTGTTCTAGTGTCATACATGGTGAATATGTATTTTAAATGGTTGACTCTAGTTGGAGTGTTTTCTGTTTCCCACATTGTACTTGCAATGTCAGAGGTGAAGAGGGCAGGAGTGGATGATGGTAGTAGGGAAGAGATTAGTTTGCCTCGCATGATATTCATCTTTGTTAGTGTACTTGGTTTAGTTAAAGAAGCAGGTTCGGGAACATTAGTTGTGTCTTCTTGCTTTGATTTTTCTGCAATTTTTCGGTAAGGAGCTATTCACTCTGCTCCCACACATTTGTGTGTTATTCTGTAGACTGTCCTTTACCTTTGAAGGCTGGTCTTTCATCATTTTTCATTTCAAACCTACTTTTTTTAGTTTGATTTGTATCTCTAAATTTAACACTTTGTAGTTTTTAGCAGTTTGAAATCATCCAAACATTTATTCAGAGTCTTAATTTATTCTACCATACTGCTCATGGATGGAAAATAGTTCAGACATTGATTTTATATCTTGAATATTTTCAACACATCATGTCACCAGTCTTGATGTTGATATTTAATTTTTTTAATTTTTGAAATATACCAACTGGATTGCTTTAAATGACCATGTGAACCTGAGGAGTGTTTCTCTTTAGATGGTCTCATTGATGTTGATAACAAACATTCTTATATTCTTATATAACAACATACATTAGTAGTTTGATAGTGTATTTCTTAACTTTCCTGACTTAGGTTTAATATTTAGAAAGGAATATTATAAAGCTTATATGTTTTGCCTGTACACATTCTGTGTTATTACAGAATACTGTACAAATTGACTTTGTATACTCAATAAGTGCCTGCCTCAACAGCTCACCCAATTCAGTTTACGGAAGTACTGCTAAACCAAGCATGTGATGAAGGTGGCAGTGTTACTCTGCGATGTGAACTCTCAAAACCTGGAATTCCTGTGGTTTGGAGGAAAGGAACACAGGTGATCCATTCTGGAAGAAAGTACCGTATCATACAAGTTGGGGCTACGGTTGAGTTGAAGATCATTGATGTTAAACCTGAAGATGCTGGAGACTATGCTTGTGATTGTGGAGACAACATCACCACTGCTTACATCAAAGTCAATGGTAGGACTGAGCTTTTATTTGAACCCTCAA
>NW_015782766.1:0-1265 GCF_001515625.1 Sinocyclocheilus rhinocerous | reverse complement strand
GCCGTTCCCTTCAGGCGAGCATTTGCTGGTCGTAACCGACTATTACTCAAGATGGGTGGACGTGAGTGTGCTTCACCGCATCACTGCTAGTAACATCATCAAGTGTTTGACTCGGATATTTGCCACTGACGGATTTCCAGAGACAACTGTTTCTGACAACACCACACAGTTTACAGGGGCTGAATTCAAAGAATTCTTGGCGCTCAATGCAATTCAGCACAGACGCATCACACCATACTGGCCTCAAGCAAATGGCAACGTCGAGAGACAGAACAGAACACTGTGCCAAGCCATACGAGCAGCTCATTCTGAAGGTAAAGACTGGCGTAAGAAAATTTACACATTCTTACTGGCCTATCGCTCCACTCTACACTCTGTTACTGGTTGCAGCCCTGCTGAGTTATTGTTCAGTCGGCAACTCCGTACTAAGTTGCCAGAGGTGAGCGGTATAATTTCCTCTGCAGTGGGAGATAGAAAGATTTTGTTCAAAAGGAATAGTGTAGACAGGCGGCTGACAAAAGACAAGCAGCAGTGGACAGCATGATCCAAGCAGGCAATTGTGTTCTGCTAAAACAACCGAAACAGAACAAGTTGACCACAGCATTCGAGCCTGAGCCGTACCGTGTTGTGGAGAAGAAAGGACCATCTGTCATTCTGGAAAAAAATGTGTGAAGTGCATGAGACATGTTTCTTCGGTTAAGAGATGGGTTTCACCACAAATTCAGAGTGCTGACATGGATGATGCCTGGATGGGACCAGACCATGTCTCTAAAGAACCGTCTTGACATGTGCCTGTGAGAGAACAATCTGTGCATAAGCCTTGGAGGATCAGGAGGGAACCTCTTGCACTGAAGGATTATGTTAGATAGGCAGTTGCCATTAAAGGGCAGAATAATCCCTGGCACTGTCTGGGTGGCAGGGTAGACTACCCCTAGCCATCAAGGGAATTGATTGTGTTTGTGTTATTGGACTGAGTTTTTGGAGAAGTTTTTTCAAGGACATTTTAAGATGGGGAAAAACAAGAGGAAAAGAAACAAGGATTTCAATTGTTTTAAAGAGTTGTTAATGTTTCTAATTTCTATGGTGATTTAAGGTGTTACAAGTCTAATATCTGTTGGGCAACAGATGCTGTATTGGAAACTATGCATACTTATACATTGCTCGGTTTTATGTTTTTGGTTTAGGTTTTTGAGCTCCGTCAAGTTAATACTTTATCGTCTATTTTTTATCTTAAAATCAATTTTATGCACCATCATTTTCATTTC
>NW_015782765.1:0-1265 GCF_001515625.1 Sinocyclocheilus rhinocerous | reverse complement strand
AAACTGAGACTTGTCCTAAATTGGAGAATGATATGCTGTCACTTGATATTGCGGATGGGACTATAATACGCACCTGCACGCACACACGAGACGCAGAGCGTTGCCCCTGAATTGATAGCATCCCAGAGCCATAAAAGATAATGTTAAATGTTCTGTTTGTTAAATGCTCACAGTGGTCTTGATGGATGAGACCCTATGGTTTCTGTTTATAGCAGTGGCTAGTCAAGGCTAATTAACCATGTGCTCTCACAACTGCTTCACGAAATGAGCCAAGCATACCAATACAAACCAATGCCAGTTTGTAAAATCTAGTGCCCGTATCCTCTGAATTGGCCAGACTAGATTTCTACTTAACGCCATCACTAAATTCTACATGATAATCAAACTTACAATTTATCAGAGATCTGACTCCAAAAAGATAGTGAAGTTGATTATAAAATGATTACAGATGTGCTTAGCCTACTGTGCAAAATAATTCTGATGAATTCTCTCCAGTTCTGATGTCTAATCTCATTTTAGTCTATTTGACATATTGCCATTAATAGAGTTTCCCTCTATTAGAGTTCATAAAGTTTTGGAAATTCATGTTTGAGTAACAGTTGAGAGCCACAACAAAGAAGTTTTAGAATTGCTTTTAAACAACACTTAAACAATAAGGAGAAATTTACATTTTAGACACAATATTGCCAGTTAGTTGTCTGTTTTTGATCCACTGAAGAAAACAGTTCCAAAATGAAAACATTCTGCACCTTTGAACAAATCAGATTCATTGAACAAATTCGCTGAACAAACTGATTCATTGACTCGCTCATAAAGACTGTGGCTGAATTCAGAATAGCATATCAGAATATTAGTTTTACTATTTCTGCCATGTAAATATATAGATGAAATAGTAAGAGCAGAATGGTGGTATGCAATTTTGAATTCATCCAGTCACTTGTTTTGTTTCTTAATGGAACATCATTTTTGAAAAAATTGACTCATTCAATAATTACTTGACTTTACAGTAATGAGCAGTTTTTCGTTTATATATATATATATATATATTTATATGTGTGTGATATTATCAATAAATAATACCATGACACATTCATAATAAATTACAAAGGCAGTCTGGGGGTTTATCATGAGACTCATCTTATCTCCACTGCGTGGAGTTTCTAAGAGAAATCAAAGCTGTTGTGGATGTTGTCAGTAGGGAAATCTAAAAAGCCAAGACATTGGAATAATCCTTGATGGAATGTTTGAAACGATTAAATGCTATG
>NW_015782764.1:0-1265 GCF_001515625.1 Sinocyclocheilus rhinocerous | reverse complement strand
CCTAGGGCCGGGCTTCGGGCCAATTTTCACATCATAGTTCAGACGCGGGCCAGGCTTCTCTTTATTTTTATATTTTAGACATCCATCAATTAGTGAGGAAAAAAAATTGCCGTGCTGGTAGAAACAATACGAGACCAAAACACCTCATTGTCCTGCACATGGAACAGAACATATGAGAAGATAAATGCAGACATTTTCACTTCACTGAGTACAATAGTTTAAGACACCTAATATTATAAAGCCTGTTAAAAGTCATTTTCTGCACAAATGAACCTTGATCATGTAGAGATGGTCTTCATAAGAGAAGACTGCATCCACTTCACTATGCAACTCTTTGAAAGCACTCAATTGTGTCTGAATTAAACTTATCACCAGTTATGCTGAGGAAGTGGTGCCCTAGGGAAGAGAAACAAGGATTTGTTTTACAGATGATTGTGTCAGTGAACCTTCTGAAATTGCATTTGTTAAATTAGTGACTTGCATATGTATATTGGTATACATATTTAAGAAAAGGACAAGAGAGCTTTTGTCCTTGAATATAAGGTTGTGATTCTGCCGTAGGCTGCATGTCATCACAGACATGCTGCTATTCTAAAGGCAGTACGTTTGAGATTTTCTTTAGCAAGTGGTTTTGCTTTTATACAACAATTTAGTAAACAAGACGTTAATATTGAGTATCTTACATTTTAGACAAAATTGCCAGCTACGTTGTCTTTTTATGGATCTTGAATACTGTTGAAGTCAGTTAGCATGTGAATTGAGATGCAGGGTCTGCATTTTTGAAGGAATTGTTTGAATAAATGATCCATTAACTCACTTATAAATGCCACCTACTGGCGTAACAATATAACCTGAAAGAGTCACTGAAAAAAATCCCCATCACTATTATGCTGTCTGGATGAAAACTCACCTCGGAAAGCACATACACTGCCATCGTCATCAGATGTAATAGCATCCAAGTGCACACGCATACACTGTTCTCTCTCTATGTGGTCATCAGTGCTCTTTTGTCCTAGAGAGACATCAGACTCCAAGTTCTTCTTTTTTTTTTTGTAATGCTAAATTGCTTTCTCCATCCATATAATTTTTCCACACTTGCATGTTCATTGTTGCACTTACCAAAATGTGGGCATCTCATGAAGTAATCACGGGTCTCCTTTGGATATTTGCCATGGACTTCTCCTGTAACTGGGTCAAACTTGGAGAACTGATGACCATGAAAGCAGTAATAATGATCCATGTAACGGAAGGCTCCGGTGCAGTTG
>NW_015782763.1:0-1263 GCF_001515625.1 Sinocyclocheilus rhinocerous | reverse complement strand
GAGATACATGAAGCCTAGCGGTTTGTAATTAGCCATTGGAGGGAAGCGTAGTGCATGGAAATCAGTCAATAACGCTGTGTGCTTCCTTAATGAATAATAACTCACATGTGATCTGCATGACTTTCTTTCTTCTGTGAAAAGATATTTTGAAGAATGTTTTTGTCCATATAATGAGGCCCAAAACAACATTGACTTTCACTGTTTCCACAAAAAAAAAACTGTTCATTCTTCACATTCTTAATCTTCATTTGTGTTCTACAGAAGAAAGTCAGTCATACAGGTATGGAACAACATAAGGGTGAGAAAATGTTGACTGAATTTTCTGTTTTCTGTTATGGCATGAATTATTAACTTGTGTTCTGTCTCTAGTACAAAATATGTAAATATGTACAGTAAGCCCCACTGGCTCCATTGGTTCCACCCCAAACTCACACAGTTTCCTTATATTATTCCACACCCGCTAGACCACTGTATAATGTACTTGTTTCTCTGTTTTAATATTCTACATTTTGACAATGACTATATACATTCTCCCAAGGTGAAAAAATCTTCTGTGGACAAGCACCTGTGTGGTATTTGGTAGAGACAAGCTGAGCAACACACCCTATTAAAGATCAGGGCATTTAAGAAGGTCATCCTTCAGGAGTTCAACAGGGTAGATCAGAAAATCATTTGTCATAAACTTACACTCAATGTGAAGAAGTGTCAGAGCAGTATAATTAGTTAGGAGAAGTTAGGAAGGACATACAAAGTACTAAACTATAGCATGTTTGCTAAATTTAATCAAGGGTGTACTTATTTCTGCAACCCTTCATTTAAACAAATTGGCTGATTTACGTATTTTACAGATATTAATGACATTTATTTTTTATTAAGTATATGTTTTGCTCAGAGGCAGTGTATTCATTTATACTGAGTACTGTATATATACAACACTGTTCAAAAGTTTGGACCCTGAAGACTGGAGTAAAGGCTACTGAAAATTCACATTTGCCATCACATGAATAATTGACATTTTTAAAATATATTTAAATAGAAAAAAATTACAAAATATTTCACAATATTAGTGTTTTTACTGTGTGTTTTTTGATCAAATAAATGCAGTATGGTGAGCGTAAGAGATTTTAAATTCAACCTAAAATTACATCCATAAAGAAAGCATCGTTTACGTGCACTTTGAGGAAGGGCCCTCCATGAACAGACTCTTTTGTTCACCACAGTATTTACATTTAGTCATTTAGCAGACGCTTTTATCCAAAGCGA
>NW_015782762.1:0-1261 GCF_001515625.1 Sinocyclocheilus rhinocerous | reverse complement strand
TTAAACCACTTGTGGATTTCTGTCAAAACAAATGGGTCCAATGTCTGTCCAGAACAGAATCTCTGTAGAAATCATTTATTCTTTATATATATATATATATATATGTGTGTGTGTGATTTTTTTCAGGAAAATAACCAATTTCTGAGATAAATAAAATGTTTTACTGTTTCATTGCTATAATATAATACTTTATAATTCCACTGTTAAGTCATAGTATTGATGACTATTATTTTAAATTGTAGAAAATATTGGAAATAAAGGAATAAAAAAGAAAATAGAATTTAAAGAATGTAAGAATTTTATAAATATAAATGTTTTTAAATTATATACATTGACAAATTGTTTTTACAATATATAACACATTTTATAATGTTCTAATTTGTTTTTAAATATATAAAAATATATGATATTTTGTGTTTTTAATGAACTTTTGTTTTAGTTCTTAAAATGTAAACATCTGTTTGACTGTGAGACATTAAATTTACCACAAGAGGGCAACATTTCCTTTTCAAATGTAAATAATGTACAAATGATTTGCGGAATAAGGCTAAAAAGAAGTTGCTTTCTAAATGATGTATATACTTTGCTGATGTCAAATAATATACGAGCATCACTAATATACACAATAATAAGCATACTAGTTATCTGTCACCTATTTAATGTCTTGTTTTTAAACTCTACTTTTTCATTTATTGTTTGTTTTTAAAGTTAAACCCATTAATAAATCAGTTTCTCAAGTGTTTTTCTTACCTCATAACACTGTGCTAATGAGAGCAGTGAGCATTAAATCAGTCGACTCTGTTTTATGAATCAGGGTTGAAGTGAAGATTAAATGAGTGATTTTCCTCACACAGCTGATATTTCTGTTCATTCACAGGCTTCTCAGACAGACGCTGCAGAGCCTGTTTCGCAGGCCTCAGGCCGGTCAGGAGACTCTTTCTGAGCTCCGTGGATCAACAGTTTAGCTCAGACTCAGAGTCCTGCTAAAGCTCACCTCAGCAGCTCCACACGCACAAATGAGGACATCAGATCAGCGCTTTTCAGCTCTGAACAACATGGGAACAAAAACATCAGGTCTGAGCGCAAAGTTTTAATAAATCACGTCAACACTTATAAGGGAACTGTTTACACTGGTCTCTAGTGTAGATGATGATTTATAGTTTATGCTGAATACTGAGGGTGTGTTGACCAAAATTGAGATGTATACATCATCTGAAAGCTGAATACATTAGCTTTCCATTGATGTATGGTTTGTTAGGAT
>NW_015782761.1:0-1265 GCF_001515625.1 Sinocyclocheilus rhinocerous | reverse complement strand
CCAAGCTTCCATCCGACAAAACAGCCTGGTCTGCACCAGCCCATATTTGGATGAGACACAAACTGTGGGAAAGTTATTTTTAAGTCTAATGCCAGCGGAGACAAAGCAGGAATTGCTCCTGGCTATGGCACTCTATGGCCTGGATCAAAATTCCACCTTTGGACTTCCCCCTCTGAATACGGACAAGAGGGTGGCGGATGATGCCTGGGACGCTGATAACAATAAATTCAGCCAAAACCACAGTCACATGCCCTCCAATTCAACACTAGAGTTTTTACACAATTGATACTTGAAAATCAAAGGACTTAACAACTTATGGTTGTTTGTAATGCTAATATAATTGCTAGATAAACAAAATTAAGTGTTTGCTTATCCTTTCACAGTCTTTCTCATCTACTCAAGTGGCCATTTTGGTAAACGTTACGTTACGTTTACTCTCTGGCAAAAACTATGACCTGTGACCTTTCGCAACACTAATTTGTCAAGGGTTTCACCATTTTTCAACAGGCATTAAAATAAACTGTGCAGAAAATGATAGCGCCTGTCTACCAGTTTTTAAAGACTAGCTTAGTTATATTTTATTTTTACATGATATTGTGAAAATTAGCATTTTGATTCATTTCAAGTTATCTACTTTGCATGAAAAGCAAACATATTTTTTTCCAGACACATTAACCTCTTCAACATTTTAGTGCAAAGTCACACATTCTGAATGATTATTCAACATATGTCCGAATCAATGTGCCGTGCAGAGTTTGAGTGAGATATGCCATTACAGCATAAAATGAACTTGAGAACTTGAAAATGCAACAATAAACATTTCAAAAATTATGTTATGCATTTTTTATAGGTGTTAAAAAGACCCAAGTAGCATCTGACATACATAGAGAATACTTAATACTGAAGAGGAATTCAAAATATTAAAAGCTTCTTTTTTTCTCAAAAATGCTTAAAAAATTGGCCCCCACTCACTTGCATTGTAAGTGTCAAAATTTTAGGCAGTTTTTATGCGGTTATCAACAATATGGCACAAATGCTGTCAGTTGTGCTCAACTTATAGTGAACCTGGAATATTATTTTAAGAAGGATTTTTAACATGCCTCCCATAATATTTTACACTCACAAAGCCAGAACTGCTTGCTTACTGAGAACTTAATTGGTAAGGACAAAGCAGGCAAAGAACATAATAGAACAAGACTTTTTCACTCATTCAAGCATTTTTTCTTTAATTCAAACAGTGATCACTTCGGTGGCCATCTTGCCCT
>NW_015782760.1:0-1265 GCF_001515625.1 Sinocyclocheilus rhinocerous | reverse complement strand
ATTACTGCCATTGTCAGCAGTATCTATCACAACATACATTAAAAGTATCATAAAAAGTAGTCTATACAACTGATATTCTAAAGAGCTATACTTTAAAAGACTGAAATTTAAGACCAAAATGATTCACTGACAATCTTTCCCTTCATCTGTACCTCTCAAATCAAATATGGTGCCAGGTAAATGGTTTGTCAGAAGATATAATGCAATACAGCCAATGATGTTTGATGTGATGCTTCAAAAGATGCCATACTTAATTTGAAAGCTCAATGCATACTGATCTAAATTAAGGTTATTTTCATAAGACTTGGAATATAATGTCATATGGACTATTTTCACTATTATCATAACTTGTGTATGAATTTGTGTTCCATGGAAAAAGCAGAGAGGTCTGGAGCAAAATAAGATTAAGTAAATAATGACAGAATTTTCCATTAGTTTACATCATAACCGAGCAAAACTGAGTTCATAGGGTCCTGAAGTCAGCGTCTGTTTTGCACTTGTATGGAACCTCTGAAAGCATATAATGTCAAACTAAACAATGTGGTACATTATGGCATTCACTTCTTAACTGTGTCAGTATTCATAGCACAACACTACAATACTAGCCGTGCCCCCTAAAGGGGCTTCATATTCACAGTTAAAAGTGATTCCCGGCCTCTGAATATGAATTACTGCATAGCACAGCATGATCAGTGTGAAAATGTCCCACTGATACGTACCTGGCAGACATTTTCATCTGCTTAAATGAAGGACAGAAGCAACCAACAATTACTCATTGTGGAGGTATGTGGCAACTTACCTTATGAACAGCATCTAAATGAGCGTGTAAGGGCCGTCATTCATCTAAAATGACTTTCAAATTTGTTTTGTCAGATTGGTTGAGACTTATGTGGTATTGCAAGCAGGACTACTAGTTTCTGCAAGGGCCACTAAGAAACATTCATAGAGACTAAAAACTAAATATTTAGTTATTTAAATATGCAAAGTTCCAAATTTTAAAGTTAAATTCACAACTTGTTAATTCAGTTTGTGCCATTTATAGCCATTACCTGAAAAGTGTTCAAAAAAATTATTTTACTGTAAATGGTTTTTATTATGCCAAAAATTACATAATTAAATCCTAATCATAACTAAAGAGTTTAAGCTACAAACTTGGCAGTCTTTCAGTCTGTTCCGACTCAGATAGCTTTATTATATATTAGTGCTGTCAAACGATTAATCGCGATGAATCGCGTCCAAAATAAAAGTTTTTGTTTACATAATAT
>NW_015782759.1:0-1265 GCF_001515625.1 Sinocyclocheilus rhinocerous | reverse complement strand
GAGCTCTTGAGCTTCACAACTTTCTCTTCAATCAGCCACTAGTCCTTTATTCCAGCCTCCACACAGCAGTAAGGAAGTTACCATAATGCTCTGGAAATATATATCTGTAATTTATTCCTGCAGCTCAAATTGCATGCAGAAGACTGATTGCGCACTCTCCAGAGATATTAATTGCATGCAATTCAAATACATAGGCAAAACTGCATGCACGCATTAAAAAAAAAAAACACAAAGTATAATGGAACCAGCTGTATATGTAATGAACTTAATACTTCATCATCAATGAAACAGCCTTGCTCTCTCTCATTCTGTGTAAACCGATTAGAGCTCAAAATTTATTTCAAATCAAAGCATGACGTCTCCATCTAGAGCAGCAAGTGTTCTGCTGGTCATGCCCCTCATTGATGTGCAAGGCATGTGCGGCCTGCCCATTCTCAGCCACACCAGGAAACAGCTAAACAGAGGCTCATTGTACCAGGCAAAGGAAATCACTTCATTTGAAACTGGATGACAAACATTCTCTCACATTGAGCACTGTAGCCATTGCGCTCCTTTTCTTATTCCGTGTGGGAAAACATTTGCGTCACTTTGAACTTAAACTGCTAAGATAAGTTGCAAACATCTTTAAAAAGGTATTGAATTATGAATGTAAATAAATTAAAAACAGTGTGTATACATAAGGCACCCCAGAGTTTTTGAATATAGCAGCGATATAGAGCCTCATTTACATTTATGTAAACAAGCAAACTAATTAAAAATTAATCAGCCAATCAAGAAATTCATAAACCATATTTCTGTACTGAGAGGAAATAAAAAGCTTATTTGATTTATGGTACATGAAATTGCTGTATCTTTTTTCAAGTATTTAACTCCTCTACAATAAGGCATGTTTAGAATTTCAGCACTAAGTCAACAGTATCTCTACCGGCTAATGCAAACTCACTTTAGCACCTTGGACAGCAACTGTGATGTCCACAGTAAAAGACGATCTGATTTTAATGAATAAATGAATGATCAAACGTCTCAGGAGTCACAGATTGGATACTATATTGAGTAAATCGGTGTGTCATGATACACAGAAAATTCAGGCAAGCAAAGATTATCAAATCATTTTCTGCTCCATTTCTTCTTCACCGACAATGCTTCATGGCACAGAAACTAGACTACTACCATATATACTGAGAGCCCACACACACACACACACACTGCCGTGTGCCATTAGAAACTCAGCATTTTTACTAATTTACTTCAAGCTGAAACGACCT
>NW_015782758.1:0-1265 GCF_001515625.1 Sinocyclocheilus rhinocerous | reverse complement strand
AGTCTTCATTGTCACATGACCCTTCAGAAATCATTCTAATATGCGAATTTAAAAACGTTTTTATTATTATCAATGTTGAAAACAGGTGTGCTGCTGAACATATTCATGGGAACTGTGATACATTTGATAAAAGATTATTTGATAAATAGAAAGATCTAAAGAACAGCATTTATTTAAAATTTGTAAAATTTTTGATTAATTTAATGCATCCTTGTTGAATAAGTGTTGATTTCTTTCAATAAAATAAAATTAATAAAATGGTAGAGAAATGTATTTTTAAATGTATAAACAACTCAACCACAACTAACTACCATTCCACTACTAACTATTCCCAAAGAATTACTAGACTAGCCATAATCCTGAACAGAGATCCACTCAAAGAAAACTTCCCATGGAAATGGGAAAGAATTAATTATAGTTAGTTTCTGCAAGTTAACTAGGTAATGTTACCCGACTACATAACTAGCAACCCACTTAATG
Source organism: Sinocyclocheilus rhinocerous (assembly GCF_001515625.1). Taxonomy (NCBI): domain Eukaryota; kingdom Metazoa; phylum Chordata; class Actinopteri; order Cypriniformes; family Cyprinidae; genus Sinocyclocheilus; species Sinocyclocheilus rhinocerous. Next base: position 785 of record NW_015782758.1, on the reverse strand, counting down.
CCTACCCTTGTCTTTTTATTTCTACTTTACAAATACATTTTTGTTTCCAAACGAAAATGTTTTAAGGCTTGATTCATCTCAAAGCTGGGTCATACATTTTCTAAGTGAAAAATACATTTTTGATAAGTTGAACTCAGCGGTCACATTCTTGGTGTGGCGCAAATGTCGCAAGTCAAGTTCTATTTCCTGTGGCTACCCAGACACCATCTGTGCCCGGATGAGTGAGAGGAAGTCCTTAAGGAGCCAAGCTACAGCTCCCACACCTCAGCCTCTGTAGAGAGATGCCCTCTGATCCAAACGACAACTCCCACAATGCATCAGTGCTTGACGTGCATCACATCCCCCTCTGTGTGGTTTCCAAACCGGAGACTAATCTGTGTACTCTACGATCGTGAGTCACGCTTACACACCTACGTGCGCACGCATTAATCAGGATGAAGATCGGTGTCAACGTGCCACGCGCACCAGACTGAATGCAGCCAGCACATGCCCAGATCCACCTGAATGCAACATTTAACATTAGACTAAAGCACTCGGACTCATAAAAAGAGGACAATGTTGTGTTATCAGCAACAGTTAAAGCATCTGATTTTCGCAAGATAACTGGGTGGATAGAAATGAGAAAAACCAACAAAAAACAGGAACTAAACGAGCCCACAGACAACCACAGCTACATCTGTGTGTGCGCACAGATTGCAGGAACAAATGCCGCCTAAAAGATGGAGGACGAGATTGTTCTGTTTGAATACATTTTAAAATGTCATTTATTCCTTTAAAGGTGACAT
>NW_015782757.1:0-1265 GCF_001515625.1 Sinocyclocheilus rhinocerous | reverse complement strand
GAAGTGGAGAGAAGAGGTAGATGCAGGGAAAGGCACAAGAAATATGTGGTGCATTGGTTAAAGAAATCTGCTTCCTTTCCCAAATGTACCTGCAAACGCTCTGTATCAGTAAAGTACAAGAGAGAACCTCTTCAGTCATGACTATATTCACAATGTAGCACAACTCCTGTGCCTTATTGCATAACTGAAATGATTACAACAGAAACAATTAAGGGCATAAATTTATATTGGAAAATGCATTTAGTGACATCCTTCAACAAGAAGATACTGTAGCTCCTGACATGCAGACTAAGCTTAATAGTTGGCCACTAACACCTTGTCTACACTGGGTGCAACCCTTGTTGTGTTGCAAGTTTGAGACTGTCTATACTGAATGTCACACAAAAATTTCAAATCCATTTGTACTGTTGTCGAAAGTAGCACAAGAGTATGTCAAAAATAGATGGTGTAGACATGGTGTAAGAGTGCTGTGCAGTCACACTATACACGGAAGGTGTTAAGCAAGTGTTTCACATCAAAGGTGTTTGACCAGTCAAGGTCTAGAACTGTCAGATGTTATATCCAGTTTATTTTATAACTGATCTAGACATTTTGTCTCAAAAAAAAAAATAAAAAATACACCTCATACATCCAGCATAAGGGCCCATCATGTGTGTAAAGGGTGATTTGTTATAAGACAAGGCCAGGTGAGTGGGAACTCTACAGTCATCTCTGGATACGCCATATTGCATCAAGGAAGATTCGGTTGAGGCTTTCTTACAAAACCAGCAGTGCAGTGTGTGTTTGAGCTTGACTGTTTCAGTGAAAAAATAAAATAAAATAGAGTCGACGATAGAGCCTTTTTCGCTTCATCTCTCCTTCTCTGACCCATTACCAAGTGTCTTCCTTCACTTTGTGGAAAGACGTTTTTATCTTTGATCCCTCTCGCTCTGTTAGCTCTCTTGATTTTTGTCAGCTCTCCTTCGTTAACCGTATTCTGCATCGACATGACGTTGAGTCCCACCCTCAGCCAATCAGAGCACCGGCTGGCCTGTCTCTCCGTGTGCCAGGCTCTCTGCGCGTGCCCTGGTAGCCCGTTTGTGGCTTAACGAACAAACGAGTGTTAGCATCCCCTCCATTTACACCCCTCCTCGCCAGCCTTCCCATCATCCCTCCCTCTTTCTCTCGCTCCGTTTTTTGCACATGCCACCGCAGCGCCCCCTAACCCACGTCACGTGAGCGCAGGGGCCCTAGCAACAGCGAGAGAGAGAGGGAAAAGTGGAGCG
>NW_015782756.1:0-1264 GCF_001515625.1 Sinocyclocheilus rhinocerous | reverse complement strand
CATTCACTGCAGAGCATCCATTGGTGAGACACTGATGGAATGCTATATTTCTCCCAAAATCTGCCCAAAATGGACTTAGAATAGATCAAATAAAATGGATTTTTTAAATTATTTAGATTATTTATAAGATCTAGTAATGATTGCCCCTACGTGCTGTGCATTGTTTTTTTTATTTTTACATTCCCCTTGTTTCTTAGAAACTCCTCCATGTGCATCGGATCAGTTCCTGTGTGGAAATGGCCGCTGTATTGGTCAGCGTAAGGTTTGTAATAACATCAAGGACTGTGAAGACGGGACTGATGAGCATCCACACCAGGACTGTCGTGAGTCTACAAAATTAGTGCAAAAATATGTGAAATATAAGACGAATAGTCATAGTTCCACTGAAAGCATCTGATTCCCTCCTCTTTTCTTTGTTAACATTCAACTGTGTGCCCGTGTGTTTATAGGCTCCAAGTCAAGTGAAGAAAACTGTAATGTTAACAATGGAGGCTGCTCGCAGAAATGCCAGATGTCTCGAGGTCTGGTGCAGTGCACTTGTCACACCGGCTACACGTTAACTCAGGACGGGAAGACATGCAGAGGTGAGGCCATAGACAAGGGGGGAAAAAGAACAGTTTATAAAGAGAAGACGGCAGAAAAGAAAGTTAAGAACCAAGGGATTAAAATCAGGATTATCTGTATTAGTTATTTTCTTATGGGGAAATGGGGAAATATCTAAAATATATCTTTTATCTCTTTTATACGAATTCTGCAAGGGATTTATATACTTAAACAAACGTTTATGTATTCATTTTGATACATTTATCCAAGTGTCTTAAGAGTTTATGCCACTGTTCTTATACATTTAGTCTCTCTCAGACAAGCATTTATGATAAACTAATATAAAATATACTTGGAAAATATATCATTTATGTTGAAACTTTTATGTCATGTATTTAAATATTTTCATAATTGCACATTTGTAATGATGAAATTGCAGTTTTAGGAAATGTTTAAATATATTAACTTCAAATATAATATTGAATAAAACATTACATGACATAAAAATTATAACCAAGTAACTTTACATGTGCTTTATAATATGTTAGTCAACACATCAAAATGAGTGTACTTTAAAGTATGATAAAAGATAATTAAAACATTAAGATTTGAAATGTAATAACTGTAGAGTAAAAAATTTAATTATTTAATAATTTAACATTATTACGAAGTGCAGTTTTTAAAAGTGTACTTAAGTGTGTTAAGAAACAGTCATGAAAGT
>NW_015782755.1:0-1265 GCF_001515625.1 Sinocyclocheilus rhinocerous | reverse complement strand
TGATCCCTGGTTAATTACAATACATAGTAAAAATAGAAAAATTGAGCTGTAACACATCCATATTTTAAAAATGCCAGTCGATCAAAAAGTTTGTAAAATGCCTTTAGCATTGCTGATTAGTCAGTCCCAGTAGAGCTGAATTACTGTGTCCTCAATATGAAGCTCGTCCTGCCTCAAAATGGCTGCCTGCGCTTGTTTCACATGGGTATCGTTCTCAGCTGGATGAGCTAGATATGAATATATCTCATCTATCCAGGCCGAGACGAGTGTGTGTGTCTGTGTGTGCGTCTGGTCTGTGTTCTCTTGCTAGCCCTGTCCTGTCAGAGCGCTCTATTCTTACTTAACTCTGCCCTCTCTCTCCACCCTGGGAGATGAGAATCAAAGTGACCGGACACACGCAACCATCTGCCCCAGTTCCATGGCAACGAGCTGCCCTCCCAGACAGAGAGAGAGGCTTTTTGTCTTTGCTGCTTGTGAGTTTGTCTGAACACAACTTCCTAATAAAGGCATAGCAGCCCTGGACCTTTAGCTGTCTCTCCAGCTGTCCAATCACACGCTGTCACCTTTTCACATACATCCTTTTGCAGCAATGGTCAGAGGCCTAAAAAAAGCACGTTATGTCTTGTATATCGCCGGAGGCTTAACAGTACTGCCCCTTTGTGTTACCTCTCAGTGGTGGCTTTTTCTTTTTCTTAGATCTGCAAAGATTCCTTTAGGGGGTGCTGTTGCACAGTCTGAAACCTTACATGCTGCTGCTTTTCTTTCCTTCAGAGCTGGCTCATGGCCGGCCGATCTTGATTCATAGTAATTGAGAGCAGGGAGGGATAGAAAATCGATTCGGAACCTGGCAGTTCTTTAATGGCGACTCTTTTTACCTGTTATCAAGTGAGATGGGCTGCAGGGGCCTCTGACAATGACACGCTCCCCTCTTAGCAGCAGTTTGACTGATTAGGAGAGACAACGATGTGTCAAAGAGAGGCAGAGCGGCTGAAATCACAAAGCCTGCAGGCTCCTCTGCGTGCGCTCTGATCATCTAGTGGGAGCTCGATTGGAACCTGGAGGTCCAGGGGCCCCGTCGAACTCGCTGCACACGGGATAAGGAGAGGCTCTACAGGCGATAAATTGCTTTCTCAAATCGAGTTTACAGTCTGTATAGGTTTTTGGATGTGTTTCCTAAACCACTCAGGAATTGTAAGAATGTGAGATGCATATGCAGCTGAACATCTCCACTGACATCACAGATGCAGACCGGTCCCTCAAGAAGG
>NW_015782754.1:0-1265 GCF_001515625.1 Sinocyclocheilus rhinocerous | reverse complement strand
TGACATCACGGGCTACGTGGGCCAATAGGATTGTAGTCGTTTTTGGCTGGGAGTCTATGGCAGCCAATAAATCCATTTGGAGGGAAATTTGTCACATTAAGAGGTGAGAGTCTGAACTTGTCTGGTCTTCATTTCAAACCGCTAGTGCCACCCTCTTGAACCATGTTTTTTTCTATTGATTTCTTGGTTCATTCTAAAAGACATGCATATGGATGCCAATTTATGCCACATAAGATAAAAAAGGTATGCTTTGGTAAATCATAATCATAACAAGTTGTCATTGAGATACTAAAGGTGCAGTTACATAAACCCGTTTCATAATTTTGTCTTATGACATACTGACTTCTCAAAATTGTGAATTTTTATCTCATAATTATGGCTTAGTATCTCATGTTTTACTTTGTTATAATTTAATTACCAAAGCATGGTTATTTTCTTATGCAGAAATACATGTATACCTTATTTTGCCTGAGTAGGTTTTCTGAAGTTTTTAATTTTGATGAAATTCTACTTTTTCCAAACCATCCTTGAGTGTTTATGGAATCTTTACCTAATTTAGCCTAGAACTATTGTGTGTCCGCCATTTTCCCAACAAATAATAGCCTACACCAAGCTAAATTTTACTTGTATGTGGTATTTGCTTTTAATATATTTATCTGGATTTAAGAATTTTTTGGATCAAGGTTTTAGTGTAGGCTGCAACTTCATCCTTTCCTAAATTAAATTAATTGTATTTGATCTGCAAACTTTCTTTTTATTGCTTTAAAGATTTAACCCTAAATTTTACTCTTTGCATGCCGGTTTCTTTCCAGCGAATAGCAAAAGTCGGGAGGAGCATGTACAAAACCGCGATGAAACTTGATCCATGTACCTTACACATCGCAAATGATCCACACACATACACACACACCACCTGTCAGGAGACTCAGCCCACATAACCAAAGACGCCTAAAGCCGGAGGACACAATCTGAGAGAAGTTTTTCAGCAACACAACAAGTATCACTGGATCCGGTCTGTTCTGCTCTGAGACCAGCTGCAAGGTAAGACCAACATCTGGTACAGCCAACCCAGTTGCTCTGGCGTTTTCTAAATCGTCCATCGGTTCTGAAAATGTATTTAATTAATGCTCTCTTACTATAATTATAGTTACAAATCAATCAATCTGAAACTCGCGCGGACGGGTAGCACATGGTGGTTTAATTCACAGCAGCGCTCCGTTATCAGGCAGGGCAGGAAAACGTGGGACGGGGCGCACGGGGTCTCC
>NW_015782753.1:0-1264 GCF_001515625.1 Sinocyclocheilus rhinocerous | reverse complement strand
TTTTTTATCAACAACACTATCTATTCAATGATCCACAATCTCTCTTTACAGCTAACTATTCATGTTTTTTGAATAGTTTCAGCATTCCTATTTAAAGGTATCACAAAATAGTCACAAATAGCACTATTTAACTATAAGACAGGTTTAGTTGACGGTGGGCTCAGTATTTTACTAAAATAGGTTATCACAATATTCTAAAAGAATAATAATTAGAATGAATTATTTAAAAAGAAATAGTGCTGTTTCATGCCAATGGTATTTTACTTAAGTCTGTCAAAACATTCAGTAAAGTGTCATCCGAACACTTGCTACCAGAAACTACAGTAACATACAGTCACGTGAATGAGACCTATTCCGGGCGCACACCCGGAAGTAGTCACAACAGTGTGCGGTTGCTATGGATGTAGAATAGTCGCTCGATATGACAGTTGGGGTTTGGTAAATATTTACGTGATGGTTAACACTTACCACTGTATGATCAACTCGTAGTAATAATCTTTAAACAGTGCATGCTTACCTATCAGAGAAGCTTATGTTTTCGACGAATAAAAGTTGAAAGGAACGACATACCAAAACAAGAGCTAAGGTTAATGTTGTGACATCTGAATGTGAATCCACCTGTCGCGTTCATACACTTGTGTTTGGTAAGTGTGCTTAGTATTGTTTTTGAAAATCCATAGTAATGTAGCATGTCTGTGGTGTGCTAAATTGTGTTATGTATTGGCTGACTAGTTAATGGCCGTAGCTTGAATTCTGTATAAGGAATAGCTACTGTCTGTCAGTCATGTTCTTTGATTTTAGTGCCAAAGAGTGAGACTCTTAATACCAGTTTATCCTTGCAACTCATTAAGTCATTTTGGATGTTAAAATCATTTGTTTAGTATTTACTAACCATGATCATGTGACTTTGCACAGTTTATATAGTGCCGATGTCAAGATGTCTGTGGAACTGGATGTATTTGTTGGAAACACCACCATTATGGACAAAGAGGTGTATCAACTGTGGCTGAATGGATATACAGGTAAAGTATAAATGAGACCATGAGCTATTGTAATATCTGTATAAAACATTATTAATATACTAGTCAATGTGGTCGCCCTCATAGTGAATGATGCAGTGAAGGTCCGGATAGAAGGAGGTGTGATGGAGGAGTGTGAGGCCAGTGCAGAAGTGCTGCTCAGTGACACCATGGACCAGTACAGAACTTTCCAGATGTGTGAGAGACTTTTGCACCACCCAGCTAAACTAGCCAATCAGCTTCTA
>NW_015782752.1:0-1261 GCF_001515625.1 Sinocyclocheilus rhinocerous | reverse complement strand
CCGTCAGAATGAGAGTCCAAACAGCTGATAAAAACATTGCAATAAACCACAAGTAATCCATTCCACACAACCCCAGTCCATCAGTTAACGTCTTGTGAAGCAAAAAGCTGTGTTTGTATGAAACAAATCCATCACAAGGGGGGTTTAAACTGTTGTTTCTGACCTAAATATGAGTCCATAAACCATAATAACACTTCCTCCAGTGAAAAAGTTCATCCTCCGTTGTCCTCTTACATCAAAATCCACTGACATATTTGTTCAGTACTGTTTTGGACTGTTTTCACTTGTAAATGATCTGTGCATAGTTCTCTCCTGATTCAGACAAGACCACTTTTTCACTGGAGAAAGGAATCACTATTACAGACGACTCACATTTTAGCAAAAGTTTGAAGTTAAAAATGTCTTAATGGTGGATTTGTTTCTTACAAACACACAGCTTTTCGCTTCACAAGACGATAATTGATGGCCTGGTGTGGATTATTATGTTTTTTCAGCTTCCCATTCTGACGGCACCCATTCACTGCACATTGGTGAACAAGTGATTTAAAGCTACATTTCTCCAAATCTGTTCTAAAAACTCATCTACATTATGAATGGCCTTAGTGCGAGTACATTTTCAGCAAATTTTCATTTTTGGGTGAACTATGCCTTTAAGAGTTGGCCTATTTCAGTGCTGTACACTGTAGATATGTGAAAAATGGAATCTGTTTTTTAATATAAATTATGGCTCTATTTTTTTTTTATCTGACCTAGAATAAAACATTTGCCTGTGAGAACAGAAAGGGATCCATAAGCTTGCTGTGTTTTCAAACACTGGAATGAACATTTGGTTTCCGACCAACCACAAATTCCCAGATAATCATCAGATTCTATTATATTAACCGAAATGCCACTGATCCAGGTTTTATTGCTTTTTTTCTGAGTCAGTTTTCCATCAGAAATATGTAATCCGTAATCCCTTACTGGAACTTGGCCTTTGGTGTAAAGTTCACATTTAAGACTTTTAGCAAAGTAATAATGACTCAACAGTCAGGCTTTCTTTGCAATACAGAGCATGACATGGAAGTCAATCATTCCTGAAGTTACAGTTACAGTTGTAACTCCTTGCTGATTACGTTTGCACAATTCTTGGCGGCTACAGGCAAGGGCCTCCCTTCTCACGTGTGTGTATGTGTGTGTGTGTGGGTCTGTGTCAGTCAGCATTACCTTTATCAGTGTAGCGGCCACCTGCTCTGTCTCATTGTGGGTCTCTCATCTTCTG
>NW_015782751.1:0-1259 GCF_001515625.1 Sinocyclocheilus rhinocerous | reverse complement strand
GATGCATAAAAAAAGACAAAAAACAATAATGTCTGAGGGATGTCTGAATATCCAAATGAAATGCCTGCTGTCTTTCATTAACATGTACATAGTGAATTTAACAATGAATTGCTGATGCCAGCATTTATATTTTTTATAGACATTTCATAACACATTAGCAGAAATGAAGTATTTTATTGTAATGTCTTTTATTTTTATATCTTCATCTTTCTCATGAAGATGCCTTCTGGACTATCCCTAAACATGTGCTTCCAACTACTTGTTATTTTATGAAAATATGATTGTTTTGAAAAATGCCAGTTCTATTAGAAGCAGTAACAGTAGTTTAGATGTTCTGGCATCAGCAAAGACTTTGATTAATTTATTTCCATTATTACAGAAATTCTTCCTCCAGGCAACACGTCTTAAAAGGATCCCAAAATATTTTTTGTTTTTTCTAAACTTGTTGTTGGTTTTAGTAATGAGGCTCATTTCATTTCTGATTTTTTTTCCCTCTTCAAATATAATGCATGCATAATGCGTAAATGTTTGCAGTGATGAATAGTTATGCTTTCTTCCATGGAAGGTTTTCTTCTCCTTTCATGATAATTAATGATAATCATAATTCATGGCAAGAGCATAGGACAGCTTCTGCTGTTTTGTAATTTATCATGTAATATTACAACCATTTCAGAGCAATTTACAAGTTAAATTACTTGCTCAAAGGTACTCTGACAGTGGCTAGACATTAAATCAACAGATATACATACAACCCCACACAGTTCTCCCTGTTTTTGTGCTCCGTCTACAGGCTAATGTGGAAAAAACTGCTTTCATCCTATCCTACCTGACCTCTAAAGGCAGAGTCCCTCTCCTCGGACTCAATGATGTCATCAGTACCATCCTCCAGGTGGGGAATAAGAAACAAATCAGATGGCCCTCCACCAAACACGCTTCGCCTCTAGTCCCAATGCAGGTATGTTAATAATACTAATGTATATAGTAGTAAAGTATTTTCAGAAAAAGGTGCACTACTGTTCAAAAGTTTGTGGTCAGAAAGGAATGAATTCTATCATTCACCAATAATATATTAAATTGGTCAAAATTATATTTTAAATAGATGCTGTTATTTTTACTTTGTTCGTCAAAAAATCCTGAAAAAATATATAACTTTTTCCACAAAAATATTAAGCAGCTCAACTGTTTTGTAATTATTATTATTTGATATAAGAAACGTTTCTTAAGCAGTAAATCAGCATATTAGAATGATTTCTGAAGGA
>NW_015782750.1:0-1264 GCF_001515625.1 Sinocyclocheilus rhinocerous | reverse complement strand
GCGTATACCCCTCCATGTTTACAAACACAACACCGGGAGGCGCAGACGTCAAGAGGTCATTTGGTTAATGATGTCACAGAGTTTACCGGTAATTTGACACCGATGTGTGAATGGTGCTTTACCGGTAAAAAGATGGAACGTCGTTGACTGTGTGAACAGAGCATTTTTACAGCAATTTACTGGTATTACTGTGAGAAAGGGGCTAATGTTGCACTTTCTCCTTGGTTCGGTTTGCTTTCACAAGGCAACATTTCACTTACTAAAATGTGTTTATGCAAGTCACATGTGCGTAAAACTGTCCTTTCATTGGTCAGAGTGATCTTGTTCATGTTCCAGGATTCCGCTCATCATGTCATCCATCAAAATGGATTGTTACACACACTCGTATGTATATCAAAGCTTCATTGAGACAGCATTCTTGCAATACACCTGTTTCGGAGAAGAGCAATAACATTTTAAAATGAAGAGATGCTCTTTGGTTTTCATCTGTCATAAATAATGTGCTCACCCACCGAATTAACGCATTTCACATTATGAATTATGATACACCTTGGGTTGTTGGTTCATTAGGTCAGACTGCATTCTCACCAAAAGCGAACCACCTTGTTCAGGCGTTCTCAGGCTGATTGTTTTGGTGCGGATCTGAATGCGATTGCCATGTCTAAATGATCAGAAGTAAAGGAGAAACAAATGCTCCAAGCAAACCAGGTGTGAAAACGCCCTTAGTGTCATTTGTAAAGAGAAATTAAAGAGTTATCAAGACAAACATCTGCCTCATTTGATGCCACCTATTAAAATTTGTACTTGTTTTTATATAAATTTTTGCCATTTTACAAATTAGGTTTAATTTGATTGACAAAGGTGGAAAAACACTTAATTTCCCAGAACATCATTACCTGTTTTCCTTGTTTTACCTGTTTTACAATTTCCTTGAATTGTAAGTTTTACTTCAATTCCTTTAAGTCCAATTCAAATTCCAAATCAAAAATACAAAATTTGATTGTATTGAATTTCCTTGAATTGAAAGCGAGCTGAAATTAATTTCGCCTAGCCCTGGTCTGTATTCCTATTGTTGCTGCATCACATTGCTGTTCATTTGCATAAACCTGGTCTCTTCTTTATGCAGCTGAGCGAGCAATGTTGCTTATGTTGCCTCAAATCTTTCTCAATGAAAATGAATCCAGTCACTTTGTCACTGCAAATCGCTGTCGGTGTGAACAGCCCTTTAGGTTGGCGTGTGAATACAAAATAAAAACTGTTTAAA
>NW_015782749.1:0-1264 GCF_001515625.1 Sinocyclocheilus rhinocerous | reverse complement strand
TTTTTTTTTTGTCTTTAAATAAAAAATATCTGCCGCATGGTGCATAAAAAATAATCTTGTTTGCCCTTTGAATTAAGATAATTTTTTCCCCCATTGGCAGATATTTTTCTTGTTTTAAGCAAAAACTAACAAAACTGATAATTTTTCAGAAAACAGGAATATCTTAGCTCACTTTGCTTCTCAAGTAAACGTATCTTGATTTGTTTAGATATTTGCACTGCGAAACAAGACAAAAATAATACGAAAATCATTTGTGGAGTGTAGCTCATGAATCAATAATCAGCTTATTTAATTTGATAAAATGCTCTTCAGTTTTAAATATCACATTTTAAGTCTTAAATGAATATCTTATGTGCCTCAAGCACTTTAAAACAATAGAATATCCATTTTAGACACAAACATCATTTTTACTCTCAGTCTTCTTGAGGCGAAAGATCACATTTTTTTACCACGTCACATGCGTTTGTGTTTCCAAAGATGTATTTTTCATGATTCCCAGCCTCTCTCAGCATCTTGAGCCTTAATGTTCTGGAAGGGTGAGGGATGGGTGATGTGATGAAAGGAATTGGAGGGGGTTGGTTTGTCTCGTTTGGGGTGCCCAGAGGGTACTAAAGAAGGTGATGGACCATATATCAGTGTGTAGGTCATTTAATTAGGTCGTTGAGCATTTCCTGTTATCACTTAATGACTCTCGTTTGCCATAATACACAAAAACACACACATTTGACCCCAACTCGGCGGCGGAGCTTTGAAGTGCCAATGCTCAAACACACAGAGTCGCTCATTAAAGAAAAGGGACTATTGTGGCACTCTGTGTAGCGTCTTGCACATCAATAGAGAGCGGCCATCTCATTTACATTCACACAGTTGACTTTAGCGCTCTGCTAATGGGTGTTCATGAAAGAATTCGTGCCTTTGAAATGGATATTTTTAGTTTGCATTCACTCGTGTCTTTGTTCTCAGGTCTAGATGTTTGATATCATGATTAATTTTGTAATGGCAGTCTAAGCACTTTTGTATAGACTCGCATGTTTCTTGGCCTATCAGAAAGACTGGCTCGACTCAATACCTCAAGGGCACAGAATCAAAGCCATTTATGCCACAGTATTTCCTGTAACCATAGTTACACGCTGCAGTTTGATTTCATGTCTATTGGTGATTTCAGCAATGCAGTTTGTGTGATGAGCTGCTCTATTTGGAATCCCTTGTTAAGAAGTACACTTTAGCATGCACTTTAAGGTCCAGTTCTCACTATTAACTAACT
>NW_015782748.1:0-1264 GCF_001515625.1 Sinocyclocheilus rhinocerous | reverse complement strand
ATCATAATAGAAGTAAATTGTGCACAGCTTGCTGTACTCCATTCCATTCATCCTGCTCCATTGTCTTTTGAGGCAGGAACATCATCACATGACTAAGATGATCTCGACAAAGATTTTGGCTACTTTCTTCCCCTTCCATATACAGTATGTACGTAGGTCCCTATTTAAAGCCAATAAGAAGTTCAATGATGGATTATTTTAAAACGACAATATTCATTATAGGTGGTTAGATTATGATGAGTTCCAAAACATATTTGGCATTAAAAAGCCGCCCCATGACAAAAGATCAACAACGTACAGGTCAGTAAAAGTATGAGCGCTTCTATATAAACTGCCATTTTGTAACTCAAACATAAGTAAAAAGTTACACAAGATGTCCCCATGCAACAATATACCACCATTTAACAACCCATTTAGCGGCGTAAAACAAGATTGTTTGGGATCAGGATGTGTAAAATCCCCGCCCCACACAATCAGACTGACACATAAACACTGCTAAAAACAAATGGTGGGGCTCCAAACAGTGTAATCTGTGATTTTACTTTGCGTTAGCGTCTATATTCATTATGTAACTCCAGAGTTGGGAAGGCCAAGTTTATTTTAGCTATTGAGAAGCAAATGCAACCTTCCAGCGACCCCGTGACCTCTGACTTCTGCCAGGTCAACCTGCACTACACATACCTTGTTAAAACGCCTGTCATGACACAACAAGCTAGACAGCACTGTCCTAAGAGTAAATGAGGTATAAATGAACAAAAGCAGGTGTAGATACAGGAATGTAACAATCTCATGATGGCCAGCAGCAAAAAATGTGGGAAATAAAATCGGCTAAGCTACATTCAACACCACGGCGGCGTGCTGGCAAGTAAAATGCTGGGTTGACATGGGATCGATTTATAGTTCTTCCTTCGTGGGCGACCAGATTAAAAGAAAGAACAAAGAAACACAGGCTGCTAATGGGAAATAAAAAGTGTTAAGCGCCTGAGCCAGTTAACATCACATTTACAAAGGCCAAGAAAAAGATTGCTAAAGGAGGAGAAAACCAAAACAACTGCACTGATATGAGGTTGAGGTGAAGTTCTGGAGCAACAAAGATGATTGCAATTTAAGGAGATGTTCTAGGTGCTAAATAAATACTTCTTTTTTTGTTTGTTTCTGTTCATTTGCAGGAACGCTGGGTCAGTCAATTGTCTTGCATGCTGCAAGTTCATACTCTGTCCCTCCATTACTGAACAGGAGAGGTAGACAGATACAGTAATGCATC
>NW_015782747.1:0-1263 GCF_001515625.1 Sinocyclocheilus rhinocerous | reverse complement strand
ATCATGAAATTACTGAAACTTGAACTAAAATGAAAACTGAAAATATAAAAATAAAAGTTCATTCAAAATAATAAATAATAGTATATAAATAATACTAAAATAACTATTATTTATTTGATTATTTTATATTTATAAACCGAGTGACCAAACAACAGTTTTATTTCTATTTTATTTAAGCCTAAAGAAGATTTGAAAGCATACCCAGCATACCTAAATATAAAAAAAACAAAAAAACAAACAAAAAAAAACTGCTCCTTGCCAACAATACTGAATGCCGTCAGTGGGCCGTCTGGAGGGGTGACTCAGTTCGGTTTTCATATATATGTCACCTTGAAAATGTCTAGTGGGGTTTGCATTTTAGAGCACTGGTTCAGCTCGTGAAGCAGTCTTATCTGTGCACTGAAATATCACCAGTTTTGCTTTATCTTCCAGTATTTATAATGAGATGTAGAATGGGAATAGATTAATAACTCATGACCTTCTTATAGCATTGCATTATAACAGGTTTAAACGCAGATGACTCAATGCATTAAAGCTTTCAAAAGATCATGACCCAAGCTTCAAATAACAAGCCATTTCTTTTTTGCATGCAAGCCATAGTAATCTGTACTGCACACTTTATAAGGTAAATATAGTTAAAGGGATGAACAACTGTAGTTATTTGTTAATATTCACGGCATTCCAAACCCGAATGACTTTCTTTCTTAAAGAAAATCCTTTCTTAAAGAAAATTATTTTCAGCATAATGAAAAAGATTTAAAAAAAAAAATTCAAATCTCTTCATTTAATCAGTTGATCCAGTTCACAAAACTGGTCTGAATGACAAATAGAACTGATCTGATTCTCACTGACTCCGTGATTCAGGTTATTAAGAGCCCACAAAGCTACTGTATGACTTTAGATGATCGTATACTTTTTATATTTCCACTATTCCTTATTTAATCTCATTATATTAGCCTCATTGTTCATTTCTCAGATCCTGTCACCACAACATTGTTCAAAAATACACCTTTTGTGTTTCATGAAAGAAAGAAAATCATGCAGGTTTGGATTATGCTTTCTGAGGTGAACTGTTACTTTAAACTGTCTTCCAAGGCTGCTGAGCCTCAAAGGCAAGGCTGCTGAAAGATCATGTCAAAGGGCTTGTGCGACTGAAGGAGTTCGTGGTGCATTGTAGCAGTCTCTGTATGAAGTCGCACTTTTGCAAAGATTCTTTTCTAATGAGCGCTATGGTTCTACTGGCATTTAATGGACAAAAAGTGG
>NW_015782746.1:0-1263 GCF_001515625.1 Sinocyclocheilus rhinocerous | reverse complement strand
CATTTTGAAAGCCTTGTTGCTTGTCTACTTGCCGTTATATCAGTGCAGCATTGTTCTAAATGTGGCTGTGCTATCATTGCTGTTTTATTTGTTTCTGATTAGTGGATAAGCAAAGGATATTCAAAGAAATCCAGCGTATGTAACTGTACACTGCATCTCTCATCTAGTGGCGTCTGACAATTATGGTCCATACCAGCGTGCATCAAAAATCCTATTAACGTGTGTAGTCTAGACATGAAACCCAATCGAGCTTTAATCTGTTACGTGTTTGCCAATACTCGAAAAGATGCTCTCAAATCTCATTTGCCATTAATTACTTCAGCGTGGGGAAATTCAATATCTACAGTATGGACAAGTGAGCTAATCTTAGAGGTCAACGATGGAGCAAAATGCAAATCAACTTTTGAAGGTTTGCCATAACACCTAGCCACGGCTGAAGACTGATAAGTTACAAGTTTTTCCCCCTTTTCAGGACTCCTACAGTAAACAACAGAAACCTCCTCTCTTTCTCATTTCACTCCTGCCTCTTTTTCCAGTCAGAGAAACATCTGGAAACAATGGTTTGAAAGCAAAGACGCCCCATAAATCAGCTAGGCTTTTTTTGCTTGTAGAGAGGATCAGCGTACCACAGAAATTTTTAGGAAAGCCATAAAAATGTGAAAAGAAGGTGGCAGTATATTAAGATGAGCTGGCACTGTCCCAAGCAGCCTTAGATGCTCCTGATGAGCATGCATTTTCCCGTCCGGCGGGACGTCCCTCTCCTGTACGCTCGAAAGGTCACATGTCAGACAGACGGATGTCTCTGTATGTCTCTAATGAGATATGATTTACTTCAAATGCTCACTATTCCTGTTTAAGAAAAGGCTTTGCATAAGTGGCCTTAGGTCGCTCTGAAGTCCCTTTAAGGCAACTCAGTCCATATTAGTAACAGTCCCGGGAAGATATTTTATGTAGGTGGTAATAATGCATCTCACTTTTCATAAACTATTCAAATCCTTTTGGATATAATCAAGTCCGACTTATATTTTCTTATTGAATATCCTGTTCTACTCAGAAATGTACTACAGTTGAAAAGAAATTAATACTTTTAATTCAGAAAGAATGAGCTAAATTGATCAAAAGTGATAGTAAATACATAGTAAATACAAACTATTTCTAATTTTCTCTTCCTATTCACAAAAGAATCCTGGAAAAAAAAATGTATCACACTTTCCACAAAAAATATTAAGTAGCACAATTGTTTTCAACATCGATTAAAAATAA
>NW_015782745.1:0-1263 GCF_001515625.1 Sinocyclocheilus rhinocerous | reverse complement strand
CTTCCCACCAAACACCTCTCGTCCATCTCTCCTCACTCCTCCACTGAGCGAGCGGGCTTGCTGGAGCTCACCGACACCCTGTCAACGCCAAGCCACTAAACTGTAAGGATAGTAATTGTTCCCAACCGCGTCTGTCAACTTATTTGCTTATTTTGTTCTTGTCCATTTTCAATTGACAGAAAATTGACAGAAAGACAAGTGCCTGCAGTATTGCGAAACAAGTCACGTCTTTTTTCCCTTCTCTGATATATATATATATATTTTTTATCTTCTGTGAATGACATGGAACGGACGTCCGGATGAGATACAGTAAGTACTAAAGACTCATTAACAGGCGCAAATTTGTGGTTTGGCGTGCGGCGCGTGCATTTTTGCTCGACTGAAATACTGGATGTTTCGTTTGATGCTGTTTGCGCTACAGTGATTGATCCGAGAGCGAGACAGATTGACAGCCTGCAGACCAAACCGTAAAAACGCATTGTCCGTTATTTGTTTTGCATATCGTTCAGGAATGTCGTGCATCGAATATTTGTGTTCACTTTACACCAGAACGTGGTCTGGGAACGTCTTGGTTAATCAACTTAGTAAACTCGCTGTGCCGTGTGTTTTATGCAGTGCTCTATACTGCTTCTCTCGAGTATCCTTGCCTGCTTTTTAAGTATCGAAAACCTGCTGTTCTTACTCGTTCTAAAAAGCCAGAAAGAGAGCTTAAATAGTAAACGACTTTTTTTGGCGAGGAGCTGTCCACTTATGCTGGTGCTGAAATTCGCCAGTAATTCAAGCATCGCCTCTGCTCGCCGAGTCTGTATATAGTGTTAGAGTGCAATAAAGCTTTACTGCTCGCTGAAGTTACGCTGTGGAAGGAAGACTAAGCGGTGAATGTTTCCAATGTGTGGCTTGCTTACTTGTCTACAGTGCAACTAAATTAATGTTATGCACAACTTAAAAAAATAAATAAATATATAAATAAATACTTGACTGTTGTGTACTGCATTAAAAGATGAAATGTCAGAATTCCTCTTAGCTACCTTTCTGCTGGCTATTGATGCCTTAAACATATGAAATAATAGATAACAGAGTTCTCCAGAGGATGCTGCTTCAAACTATTCAGCTAAATAATCCGGTGTAGAGAAATACAGCTTATGATTGTTGTATGGTCAACCAGATAGAGAGAAAGAGGGGAAAAAAGACTTGCTGCTGGTATCTGAATTGAAATCAAGTGCATGGACAAATTGCATAACAAATAGTGTAAGTACAGAATCA
>NW_015782744.1:0-1263 GCF_001515625.1 Sinocyclocheilus rhinocerous | reverse complement strand
TTTGACTCCTGAACAAAGGAGAGTGTAAATAAAAGACCTGAGCTAGTGTACTTCAAGTTGAGAACGATTCAGTTATTCCTGCACTGTTTTTTTTTGGCATATCTTGTGTAGTAACTGAGGTTTTTTGGCTTTGGTTTTGCACCGAGGAAGAGTGTGAGGTGCTAAGGCGATTGATTGTTGGAGGAGGATGAGGTAGATGTGTGGTGAACTGATTGAGGCCCGCTGTTGCCTGCAGAAGATTTGTTAGATGAGGTCGGCGCCGCAGCCTGGGCGAAGAGAACACCTATTGTGAGAAAACAGGACGATTAGTCACAATTGAAACGAGGGGAACTTAACGGAAAGAATCTGTCGGCTCCTCACCGGTGTAGACGACTCCGTTGAGCTCCAACGACATGCTGATGCTGTTTAGGCCATTGGTGTTCAGGTTCATGGCGGAGTCCTGCCTGCTTTCTGATAGAAAGGGGAAAAAATAGAGTTTAAGTCTTTTTTTTTTCTCCCCACACTTTGGAAAAGTAATAGCACACCTCTTCTCAAAGAGTAGCATGAGGTGTTATTCACTTCACAACATTAAAACCACCTGGTTAATGAGGCTGTACTATAACGGTTAAACACTTAATTAATTTGCCAAAAATTAAAACACAGTTTTTTGTCATTTTACTTTTTTTAACATATCATCAGAATTATTGCATTTCACTTAAGCACAAATCAAGAGGAGAACATAGTATGGCTGTATTACACTTTTATTTCAATAGAGATCGCTAAACTCCAATTTACATGTTTGTCCGTGTTTTCAGTGCATCAAAGCTTTTCCCATAATGAAGAGAGAGCACGTACTCGTGGTTGCCAGGTTGGGAGATTAAGGAGTTGTTTACACAACATCATTTATATTTACTAAAAACAGAAAACTTTTGATGCATTTGGACATTTATTTAAAATGCCTGAACATGCTAACTTTTGAAAAGAGGTTTCAAAGTGCAAGATTTTGAAAATGATACCATCGTCTCTGTGTAAAAAACTATACAAATGTAAATTAGTGAAAATGGTTACTCTAAGAAAACATACCCTAAATAAACCACTGGGTACAAAATGTACTGATTTATGAAAAAAAGCTTTGATTGGGGGATTTAAACTCTTGAAATCTGGCAACTGCAGCCATGAAAGCTTGTTACCAATACAAGACAATGCAAATGGAAAATAAAAACGAAATGTTTTCAGGATACGCACACACACACATGCTCACAATCACAAGAATACATATACAGG
>NW_015782743.1:0-1262 GCF_001515625.1 Sinocyclocheilus rhinocerous | reverse complement strand
TGTGTTTGTATGTGTGTCAGAGTGTGTGAGTGTGTCACATACTTGTTCTCCGGGTTGAGGAGTGGACAAGCACAGGGTTTGCAGTCGTCGGGAAAGCCGCGCACTACGCCGTAAAACCCTGCCGCACATCGCTCACACTTATCACCGACTGTGTTATGCTGACAATTCTAGTAGAACAAAACAGCATAAACACACACATAACGCTTTATAACCTGTAATAATACTGTTATAACTACAGCTGCCAATTTGATGCATTTAGCATGATTAATAATTAAAAAATAGTAATAAACACAATTAAACCATGTTTACTGCACAATTAAACAATTATGTGTTGACTTTCTAACAGCTCACAGTAAGTAATGCCATCATGTTATAATAATTCTGTCTAAAATCAGAGATGCTACTAAGTAAAATGAAAGCCATATCCTATATTTCTTAACACATACATTACTTTTAATTAAAGATGTTGCAAAATGTTAAACTCACATCAGACTCTTTGATAAGCATCTAGTTTTCACTTAAGACAACAGATTGTATCTTTATTGGTGTTTTCTGAGAATTGTTTCAATCCCTTGACCATCCCTTATGACTTTTCATCTGTGACATCTGATCTTATTTTCATTAATCATTTTTGAGAATCGCTTACCCTTGCTTTGAACAAAACCAGCCAATATTTAAATATCTTCATCGTCACTGCTGCACTGATACATGTGCTAGACAACACTATAAATACAGCTAAATCTAAGTCTGTAGGATCACTTGTATCATTGTTCATCATATCATCCAGCCCTAAAACTGCTCCATGCTAAAGCACTAAGACATTATTGACTTATACAACTCTCTGTAAAACTGCTTTGAAACAATTCCATAATAGAGAATTCAGTTTTTTTTTCAGTCTGCAGTCAGTGAAAACAGATTTACTGAGAGCAGACGGCGCAGAATGAATGCAAAGCTCACAATCTTACAGAAACAGCTGGACGGAGTGCAACAGAATGCAGCAGAATGCAGGGTTTGATACTCACTTTTTAAGTTTAATTACACATAACATGACACTGGGTTTCATATCTGTGCTTCATTTTTCCTTTCAAATAATGCATGATGATGTCTGTGAGTCATTTTCATTTTGGGACAGCAAATATCGATTTATGCAATGAATTGCAGTGCATCTGGTTTAAATTTAAATCGTTGCTTGATTGACAGCCCGAGTTACAGCATGTAATCACCAGTGTTGGGGAGTAACTAGTTACATGTAACGGCGTTAC
>NW_015782742.1:0-1263 GCF_001515625.1 Sinocyclocheilus rhinocerous | reverse complement strand
TGGAGTTGTTGTGTGGTTACAAGGGAGCTATGGATGTTTATTAGCACCTTGTTATGTTATTGCAAATGTGGTTGCTATGTGGTTGCTAAGGTCTTTTGAGCAATATAATGCATTGTTTTGTGGTTACTATTGTGCTGGGCTAAAGAGACCACCTTCAAGGCTATGATATACTAAATGTAAATCCATTTGACATAATTGATTAAGTAAGTCAGTAAAATGGACAGAACAGTCAAATTTAGGTGAACAAACCTATTAAGCTGAGCTATGAACACAATGAGCTGAGCAATACAATTTTCCACATCGATGCTATCTCTACTGTCATTTGCATGTCAAACGAAAAATCCATTTACAGATCGTGACATTTTCAAAAGCACTAAACCTCAGCATCAAAGAGTCACAGCAGCATGTAAATAATAAGGCCTGAATCTGATTCACTCGGTCTTTCTCACATCTATCTCATACGTTTCCAATATCTTTTTGTCCAACTTCTGGCATCATTTACTCACTCACATCATGTTGTTCACTATATGTACTATAATATCTTCCTGCTGTGGTGTAAATGAATGATGGCCGAAATGTATTGTTTGGGTGAACTGTCCCTTTAAAAGTGATGTAGCCTGATCCCTTTGTAAACAGATCTCACTGGCACACATAGAAATACTCTTCTGTGCAAACATTCTAAATTAACATCCTGCTGTCTCTCTACTGTAAGCAGGAGTATGTTTGACCTGGCAGAGCAGCTGCTGTTCTTTCACTACAGGTCTCTCCCTCTTTCATTTCCTGTAATTACAAGTTGGAGATGATGCATATGAACATATGGTAAAAAAAAAAGCAGGCAATAATAACCGTACACTCCTGCGCTGACATATAGAGTAAGTATATGTGTGGTTAAGTAAATCGGGCTGGGACTGAATGAGCTGCACAGCCTTCAGCCACAGAAAACTGCATCTCCAACACAGATATATAATTATGTAACATGACACAATTAGAGACTCAGACTCTATAAAAAACACAGCTAATGAACATGATGATGCTTTTATGTCCACAGACATTTTATCATACAGGGAAGCAAATGTAGTCTTTATTTAGAGACTGTTTCTCATGTGGCTAATAATCTTTAATGTTCCGGAAGTTTCAAAAATCAAGGTAAAATAAATCAATTTAAGCTCTCTAAACTGTTTTCAACACTCTCAGAAAAAAAGGTACAAAAGGTACCAATACCTTTAAGGTACCAATATGGGCTCTTTAGGTACAAAGGTGTGC
>NW_015782741.1:0-1263 GCF_001515625.1 Sinocyclocheilus rhinocerous | reverse complement strand
CATGAAGTTGCAAGCTTCTGCACCCAGGTTGAGAAAATCTTCTTCGGGGCCAGACTCAAACCCAGCCTCTACACCCAAACAGGACCTGTCATCCAAGTTCTGCACTAGAGACATTAGCTCAGGGTTGTAAGATGGAGCCTTCTTCTCCTCATTAGCACTGAACATTGGTTTCTTGGTGCCATGACGACGAGCATCCTGCAGGATGCCAGTGCGGCCAGCAGGGACTGAGACCCGCTGCTCTCGAGAAGAGATCCCATCAGTGGAGTTGGAGAGAGAATACTGCTGGGCAACTGGTGCATTTGGTGTTCCTGGATTAGTGGATGCCACAGAAATGTATGGGTTGAAGGAGACTTTGTGTGCTGGGGAAGATTGCACATTTGGTGTTGCAGGAGCAAAGGCATGGACAGGAGCAGGGGCAGGGGCATTGGGAAGACCTGGGGCATTTGTGAACGGGGGAGAGAAAGGCTGTGCTGGCACATGAACTTGTGGAGGTGGCTGATATTGGGTACAAACCACATGATGGTACGGAGGACTGAGTGGCATTGCCTGTGTTTGGGGAGGAGAGTAAGGCTGAGCCATACCAGAAGGGCAACTCAAATATGTTACATGAGAAGATGTTGGAGAAAAAGGGGCTGAGGTGCTGGAATAGTTTGGGGAGTAGAGTGGAGCATTTGAAGTAGGAGGAGAAAATGGACCTGAAGTGATTGAGGATGGAGAACGCACAGAGGAAGGACCATTGTAGGTGGCTGGTCTGGCAGGGATATACAGTGATGTTGTAGAGATGGCTTTCTTCCCTTCTGAGCCAGCAGGAGAGAAGGGAGTTGGAATATTTGCCACAGACACAGCCTGAGCCTGTGATCCAGCCTTTTTGGCAGGGCTGGGCCTGAAGACTACTGGAGCAGTTGCTGCTCGGTGGCTCACATAACCAGAGGCAAATGGCCTGGCAGTTCTGTTGTGCACTGAGCTGGCAGCCGATGAGTCTGCTTGCTCTGGTAATGCTCCTGCCATGCATGGCATAGGTGTCTGTGACAACACAACACTTGTCCTGCTCACCACCAAAGGTTCCCCGTTTACCATACTGTTACTATGAGAAGTTAGGGGTGTGACTGGAGTAACTGGGGTATATGTCAGGGTTGAGTCTCCCTGATACTGTGGCATGGAGAAAGCAGTGGGCGTAACCAGATTTGACTTATGTTCTTCTGCTCTTTTCCTCTGTTGTTCAAAAAGCTGGGCTCCTTTTCCTGAAGTGGCATTTAGGCCTGG
>NW_015782740.1:0-1263 GCF_001515625.1 Sinocyclocheilus rhinocerous | reverse complement strand
GAGAGGAATGGGAGAAACAGACACTAGAGGAAAGAAGAGAGAGAGAAACAGATTTGTGATGAACAGATTCAGAGACTGAAGAGTGAAAGGGAGGGATTAGTCAGAGAGAAAGAGAGAATAGAAAGAGAGAAACGAGAACAACTAGAGGATTCAGAGAAGAGACTAAAAGAAGAAAGAAACACAAGAGAAGATCAACAGAAGACTCTTGAAGAGAAACTGAAACTCCTTGAAGAACAGCATGAAGAAGAACTGAAGAGAAGACGAGTGCAGTGGAGAGAGGGATATGAGAGAGAGAAAGAAGAGATGAAGATGATGAAGATCTGATCTGAAACTGATCCTTCACTGCAGGTGAGAAACATGAAGAGAAGATATTCATTTATGCCATTTTAACCCTTTAAACACCTCCACTCCAATATCTCTAGTTCACAATGTGTCTAATTATTCATTGATATCTGAATAAATATTTTCATACATTACACCTTTAAGAGCTAGGAATGTATGGAAATTTACGGTGCAGTTCTTAGTCTATGTGGCAACCGCTACAGATTGTCCAGTCAGAACAATAAATCACTCTGTCCATGTCCACAATAAACTCCTTTACTGCTCCCATTTGAATCATACATCAGTATGAGTGTGGTTCTATAAATGAACAATAACAGCAATAATGAATATATGAACACTTACAAGACAGAAAACAGTATTAGCTGAACAATATAAAGCAACAATGCCACAGTATAAAGATAAGGACATATATAAATCCAGCAGATATAAATTGCTTAAAATGTATATACATATTTACTTTAAATCAATTATCTGATAAAGCAAAGTTACTCAAACAGTTGCATTTAGAGTCTTATTCATTGTGTTTTATGCTAGAATGTATGTGCGATTGAGATTAAGTGCACATTAAGTACTTCAAAGGAATATATATATAGATGCAACAAATTAAAGTGTCCAATCGGTGGCACCAGCATCATTAAAATTAGGCCTTTTGTAGAAGGAAACAGTGTTACTATTTTTCTTTAATTTAGCATAACATCACGTTTATGTCAGTAATAAGTAATTTCTGCAGACGGTCGTGCAGAAATGAACTGAACAGCTACTTATGATGATTGTGCTCAAAAGAAGAGGCTTTGATTATTATTATACACATTATACACCAAAGCGTTTTCTCATTATTATATTTATGTTTATATGCATATATAATTAAGATCACATAATGTTTGTTTGTCATGTTTTACAGCATTCTACGCATTTTCGGTC
>NW_015782739.1:0-1263 GCF_001515625.1 Sinocyclocheilus rhinocerous | reverse complement strand
TTACCTTGAAAAATATATTTAAAATCTTAACACACATTTCCTTTTTATGTGTAGCTCTCATGCTTTCCCAGTGTGTGCATTGACTATTTCGCCCTAAATTGTACAAATAACTCTTTGCGTGTCAATCAAAATTAATGGAAAAGTGGACCAGACTCCATACCAGCAGTCAAAAATCCGGATCTTTGAAACTATAGTATTAAAATAGGTACATTTACTGACATCAGATATATTGTCATTATAGAATAATGACAAAAGGCAAGAGATTTGAATCAGTACAAGATCATAATATTCAGTTTTACATGTTCTCACTGTTTCCCCCTCAGTTCTTGTTCTCTTACTCTTTTTAGGCAGCAGTGGGTGTGATTTGACGAGATTAGCTTTTGTTAGTGCAGGTGTAGAACATGTTTTATGTAGATATGGGAATAGAACAGACAAATGCATTTTGATACCAAAACATTTTAAATAATTCAGTCATGATGTTGAGTTTACCACAGATACAGACTTTTCCTCTCTTCCTGTCATTTCTGATTTCTGCTCTGCTGATAGGAGCTCATCATCCTTGATGTTCAACAAAACATGAAAGAGAAACAAATACGTCTGCTGTTCTGTTGTGTTTCTAAGAGCCCTAAACGTGAAAATGTTCCATCAGATTTGTAGCTTCAGAAATGACTTTGAGACTGCTCAGATGTGCTGGATCAAAATGGACCACACGCAGTTCACAGGCCATGAAAACCTGATGGTGTGGAACAGAGTAGGCAGGACGGTCATTTCAACTGCTAGATGAACGGTCAATCTAAGAGGTCACTTTACCATTATACTCCTCAGGGCCGAAATAAAATACAACCTTATTTACTGCCACAAAATGGGACTGAGTGTGTCTGTGCGCATGTGAATGTTCAGCCTCAAATGCATTTGTGAAGCAAACGAATGTGAACAACAAGAAAGAATTATCCTACAATGAACCAGTATTAGCCCACAGCTCAACGGAATTGCCTCAAAACACAAGAGAATTAGCCCACAACACAATGGAATTAACCCACAAAATAACTGAATATTTTCAGCTAAATAAAATTTTAAGTTTAATGAAAAATGGTATATCACCTCACCATGCTAAAAGGAAACAGTTGCTAATTGTGTCAGATCATTCTGTGGGGGATGAAATTAACAGTTTACTTTATAAAAGAAAAAGGTATTTCAACTCTCATACCTCAAGTTGAGGTATCTTAACTTTCATTTCAATATTATAATATGCTGTATCTTGAT
>NW_015782738.1:0-1258 GCF_001515625.1 Sinocyclocheilus rhinocerous | reverse complement strand
TTTTTTTACTTTAAACTTGTTTAAAGAAATGTTACAATTATAATTAAAAAATAAAAATTCTGTGAGTTATACAAGGCATATTTGTTAAATGAAAACTGTGAAGGGAACAGAATTACATTTTAAAACAGACTTCTCATTTTTTCACAAACTTTTGGTTATTTCTGGCCATTTCCACCATTTTTAAGATTTTTCTAAATACAGATTCAGACACAAATAAGTTTGAGATTACTTCAGATATTGGCTCCGTTGCACACCCCTAATATTACTCTTACCTTAATGATTCTGCCAGTCATATTGTTCAAACTCCCTAATGAAAGATGCAACTTGTGGGTTTAAGGCTGTGGTTTTCCTCCTAACAATCCTCCCGCTCTTTCTGCTCACCTGGAACTCAGAATTGCATTTCGAATTTTCAGGATTTATCCTGACAAGAAACCTGTAAATACAAAAAAATTAAAAGATTTATGATCACAATATGTAGCATCATCTCTAATAAGTCATGTCACAATAAGGGATAAGCTCTAAAAATTAATTAATGCAAAAGCCCATTGGTGTTACTAATAGAAATTAATTTGTAACAAAAGTGTATGAATGAAGTGAAATTTGTTGGAGCCAAGTAGTCTGATTTTTTTTTTTCAAGATGGAGTCTCATGAACCTAATAACATCCCTCCCGACTGGTGTTAAAGGGTTAGTTCACCCAAAAATGAAAATAATGTCATTTATTACTCACCCTCATGTCGTTCTACACCCGTAAGATTTTCGTTCATCTTCGGAACACAAATTTAGATATTTTTGATTAAATCTGATGGCTCAGTGTGGCCTCTATAGACAGCAATGTCATTGAACATTGAACTTGAATCTTTTGTTTCGAATCAGTGATTCGGAGTGCCAAAGTCACATGATTTTAGCAATTTGGCATTTTGACACGCCATCCGAATCACTGATTCGAAACAAAAGATTCGAAGCAGTGTTTTGAAATCGCCCATCACTAAATATTTTTGAAAAGTCGTTATTTTGTTTTTTAGGCGCACAAAAAGTTCTCTCGTCGCTCTATAATATTAAGATTGAACCACTGAACTCACATGAACTGTTTTAAATATGTTTTTAATACCTTTATGGATCTTGAGAAGTTCAATGACATTGCTGTCTATAGAGGCCTCACTGAGCCATCGGATTTAATCATAAATAACTTAATTTGTGTTCCGAAGATGAACGAAGGCCTTACGGGTGTAGAACGACATGACGGTGAGTAATAAATGA
>NW_015782737.1:0-1263 GCF_001515625.1 Sinocyclocheilus rhinocerous | reverse complement strand
TCGACCACAGTGATCCAGGGAACCCAATCGCCTCTTTAAAATGCCCAAAGTGTTTTTGATTACACCACAAATCTGAATAAATGCTCAGTAACCACTGCTTGATAAATTACCGTTGCCGTGATAAAAAAAAACAAATGTGCAAAAACAATATATTTGTAATGCATGTATTTATCTCCTGCTTTCTGCAGACAGTAACAATGCAAACTACACCTGGCAAATATAGCGCTAAGTACTCCAAACAAGGTGCAATGAATAATAAGCCCTGCATAGAAAGTTGACATGTATTTGCAATGCAATCAAAGACAATGACTTAATTTTAAATACTAGTGGTGGTGTTTAAGCACATTTAGGGCCTGGTTAAACTGGATTGTGGGTGATTAGTGAATAAGACAGTGCTGATTCACACTGCATTGTGTGAATTCGCCTCCGACCACTTGATTCTCAAACCTGATAATTTAATTTATCTTCACATTGTCTAGGAGTTGCAATGCCTTGCTTTGCTCGTTCTCTGCAAACAGCAATTTCATCTGCAGGCACTATACCCTTGTGCAGTTTTCTGTCGGATTGCGCAGATATTTGAGGGAAAAGAATGCACAGGACTCTCTAAATTCAACAGGTCTAGAAACTGTTGAGTGAGACAGACACAAAGACATTGGCCAATTAGTGAATAAGACTGTGCTGAATTACTGTGCATTGTGTAAATTCGCCCCTGACTCTGACATCACTCAAGACTACTCTACATACATTCAGTGTTTTAGACATCATTGAATTAATTACCTTTGTTCATTTCTAATTTAATCATCCTCCAGCCACTTGATTATCGACACTAATCACTTGATTTATCTCCACATTGTGTAGGAATTCTAATGTCTTGCGTTGCTCATTTTCTCTCTAAACAGAAATTTGCATGCAATTTCATATGCCCAGAAAAATTTCAGTGGTGGGCATGAAACCCTCGTACAGTTTTCTGTCAGACAACATAAAATATTTGAGCAACTTGCACATACTCTCAGAAAATAAGGTACAAAAGCTGTCACTGTGACAATACCCTTACAAAAGGTACACCTTTGCACCTTATTTACCCCTAAAAGGTGCACAATAGTACTTTAAAGGTAAGTGGACTCTCCGAACTAAAGAGCTCCAGAAATCTAGAAACTCTTGAGTGAGACAGACATAAAGACATATTGATTATTTACTTGCATCTACGGTTCCATGAAAAACCTTTAACATCCATGAAACCTTTCCATTCCACAAAAGGTTCTT
>NW_015782736.1:0-1262 GCF_001515625.1 Sinocyclocheilus rhinocerous | reverse complement strand
AACACACTGCTGCAGTGGAATTAAAAATACGAAAAAAAGAAAACAATTGCTGTTCCAAGTGACTAGCTGTTAGCGCGAGCTCACATCTCTCCATCATGTGAGTCACATCACAGCATTGCTTTAAAATTCTGCCTACGGGTATCGCGGTTTCATTCGCGTTCATCATGTCGTCTGGCAGTGTGTAATGGCGCCCCTAGGGGACTGGAGGTCCGTTTCGCGTGTAACCCTGCAGTGACCCTGTGAAGCCTTCAGCACATTGCCAATGGCAACTGACCAGCTTGCGTCCTAAATGGAAAAATGAAGTATGGCCATACGTCTAGGCTGCCAATATTCCTACAACTCTCTGAGCGATCAGCCATTTTGTAAAGTGGTGAAAGATCTGTGACAGTAAATCAGAGTACGGTGTCGTTCAGGTGCACCTGAAGCCTCTATGCGGTATTTTACCCTCACAGACCACCTCTGGTGAATCTTAGATAGAGGAATGGAGGAACCGGAGGGAGGGATGGAGCAGAAGAGAGCGAGACAGAGCTGAGAACACATATATCAACTGAAATGGTGACAGCCACACACATTCATCGCACAAGGAAAACATTTGGCTGATTGTGCTCACTGCAGTGAGGCTTCACGTGGCTGGCAGGTGTTTGATTCCCGCTGAATGCTAATGACCCTGATCTCCCTGACAGGAATGAAGGGAGAGAGAGAGATAGAGATGGGCTGATTGTTTTGAAAGGAGATCTGACTTAAGAGACGAACAATAACTATAACCTACTAATGTACTGTAACTGACTACAAAACCTGATCACAAAAAACGCATCTCGATCTTTTGGCATGTTGAAGTCATGTCAGAATGATTTTATTAAACAGCTACATGCATGGGAGTTCCACAGCATGAAATGGAAATTTTCCCTATCTATTATTGATCTTGTTGTCAGAGATTCATCCATGCATATGTTCCATATTTAATATTTTAGTTTTTACCAAATTTTTTATTTAAAAGTCACGACTAGAACTTCTTCTACATAAACCCCGTCCTTCCTCACATTTGACTGCAAGGTTCAATTAAAAACAGTTGGACTGAATTCCACCCTGTATTTTTTTCTTTCAATAATGTTTCTTTCAGGAACCAGGCAGTAGAATGCCAACAACTTTTATTTATTTTATTATCAATTTATGATTACGGAAATAAATTATCGCTTAAAGGGGTCATATTATGCGGATTCAATTTTTCCTTTCTCTTTGAAGTGTTACACGCTCTTGGTGCA
>NW_015782735.1:0-1263 GCF_001515625.1 Sinocyclocheilus rhinocerous | reverse complement strand
ATTTGGTATTTACAGTTGGCCAGTGGAAGCTATGAGAATGTGCAAAATACAAACAAAACGTTTCCAGCAGCAGCTGATTGTAAAACAAACCGGCATGGACGTCCTCTTCATATGTTGAGTGAAAAATGCTGAAGTCTCTGTCGCTTGTCACACACATACATTTACAACGGCATATCAGGTGCTGAAAGTTCAGTTTGTTTGTTACAGCCTCAAGCAAATCATTTGTAAACCGGTTGTTTTTCCTCCAGATCACATGACCATCAGACAGTTTTACAGCAATACTTTTTATAAATCCCTGAATGTTGAATGACATTTGGCACAAAACCCATCTAGCCAATTACTATCAGAATTGTGGAGTACAATTATCTTTTCAAATACTACAGTGCACCGTGATATGCGCTAGATTGACACAGCACTGAAAGACAGAGATATATATGCACGTTCATCACTAAAACACACACATAAAGTGATTCAAAACTGATTTCGGTAATACAATTCCACAAGAAAATGTCCTTAAATCACCTTTTTAAGCGTAGCAGCATGGCAACAGAAGATACTTTCCCTAAAAGTTTATTGGACGCATTTCAGGCCATGCCTTTCATTGGAATGCACCGATACAAACTAGCATATTGTCATTCTCGAGAGCGTAAGATGGGAGCGTTCAGCACTAGCGATCTAACACTGGTCTTATAGAGGCACTAATGCGATACAAAAGTAGTTGCTGTCTTTAGTTGTATCTGTACAGGATGCTACATGTAGCCCGCACAATCATATTTCCATAAACAAAAGCCAAGCGGAATGTAATCCCTTCAAAACACAGGAATATGGAATGTAAGCGATGACTAAAAGCCCTGATAAAGTGATGTGCATATTGGCACTTTCCATAAACAGGGTACAAAATTTGACTTTTTTTCAAGCAATAAATGCAAATTAAATAAATAAATAATAGGTTCTTAAGAGGAAACTATTAGATATGCTAGATAAATTATTTTATACGTAGCTAGTATTAAAAACATCAAATGGTTTTGTAAGATATCACAAAAAAAATGTCATAATACTGTTAAACCCATTTTAATGACTAAAAAAGTAACTGGTATTTGGTCTCAAACTAGTGAGCTCCAACCGAATTACAGATTAATTTAGGCAAAATGTGCAACACGGTTTGTATATACTTTTTAAAATGTGTTCTATTTAATGTTTTTTTTTTTTCTTTTTGCTAGAAACAATTGCAAAAAAAAACAAAAACTGTTTTTACATTGTATT
>NW_015782734.1:0-1262 GCF_001515625.1 Sinocyclocheilus rhinocerous | reverse complement strand
AAAGTTATTTATAGTGGAAAAAGGTTCTTTAGATTTTTAAAATGTTCTTCACAACAAGAAAGAAAAAAGGCTTACAATAAAATATTCTTTGGGGAACTAAAAATGGTTCTTCTGTGAAACCCCCTTTTTTGGATGTGAGTGTGAATACACTATATTCTAAGTCTTTGTATGAATCTGTTGATGAAATTTTAACGTCTGACACCACTGTGGTGTCACAGAGCAAAAGCATGCCCACAGGGACCCATCTGGTCATGGCAAGAGCGCCTCCACCAAGTGTCAATCACTCCTACCCACAACATCAGCAGCTGACGGCACCACAGCAGCCAATTATGGGCAGACATTACCCCAATCACCCCAGACACAGCTGTTTGGTCGGAACAGTCAATAACAATTTGATTACAGCCACTGTCGTGACAGCGACCAACTTTTAACAAAGTTAATTTGTATCACAGTTTCTCATCCACTCCTGCTGTAAGATAAGACATCTCTGACTTATTAGAATTTCATTTCAAAACCACAAACATTAATAGGGAGCTTGTACTTTTATGTTAGTTAGATGTGGTGCTTACCAATGTGTTAAACGCTTGGTGTTCAGGTAGGATGAGTCCACAGGTTAAACAGTCCCCTTGGCAGTCGCTGTGACCTGAGGAGCACAAGCATAAGAGCAGCAGGGTCCAAAATGGGGTCTTCATGACTTCTACACGGAACACACACCGGAACAAACAAATGAAGCAGGAACTTAGTCAGAGTAGCCAATGGGATATCTGATGAAGGAAAGAGAAGAGTAGAGGGGTGAGATGTTTCATTGGTAATTATTCTTCCATTTTCAGTTTATAACATGAACTTTTTCTGTATAGGGGAGAATAAATGAATGATTCTCCAGATGCTCTAGTGGCTGAGACCGTGTAGTTTCATCAAATAACAGAGCAAATTTTAAGTGGCTTCCAGATATAAAAAAAAAAAAATCTTAAAACTCTAATGGAATATGTTAAGCAATTTAGCTACATCAGGGATTCTAATTTGATTCAATTTTTGCCTCTTGGCTTCATCTTGCCTAGTTCTTAAACTCATTTTACAGCTCAGTACCAGGTTTTTCAACCAAGGAAAATACTTTAAAGAGATAATTACAACATTTCTTACTATATGTAAGTTTGGGGGCAGTAAAAAAAAAAAAGAATTGAATACTTTTATTCAGCAAGTATGCATTAAATTAATCAAAAGTGACAATAAAGACATTTTTTATAATTTTTAAATAAGGATTT
>NW_015782733.1:0-1262 GCF_001515625.1 Sinocyclocheilus rhinocerous | reverse complement strand
GTCTGAGGATGTCGAAAGAGACCAATTACTACGAGAAAGAGAGAGTCAGATGATTTATCAGTGTTGTTACTCTGGCACGTAACGACTGTTTCATTAATAAAAACAAAAGCACAAATCAAAGCAATGGGGCTCAAATAAATCCCTGCAATGTTTTCCGAGCAATCCTCTGCGATGAGTTCCTCTAACCCCTCACAGCCTGAGAGTATTAACTGCGCTTTTGGCCGTCGGCTCCATTGACTTCATCAAAATCAGACCTGTGGCCCCTACAGCCAATTAAAAGCAGAGAGAGAGACAGAGCGAGAGAGAAAGCCTTGAGTGCTTTTTCACCTGAAAACCCTCCAGTGAATCCAAGCCATTAAAAGAGGATAGCTACATCAGCTCAGATCAGAACATAGATAAATAACGGCTTCCAAAGACGTTTACTCAACACACACACCCATGAACAAGACATGGTCCTGTTTCACACCGATGCCTGTTTTGAGCAGTGTTTCAGATTGTCAGTGTATAATGTTCAAAAATCAATGTGAAATGTCATTTATGGGATTAACTACTGTATTTTTTGTATATGCAGATGCATGTTTGTGTGCATCTAGGGTGGTGGAGGACAAAAAGGTAAAATCTTGCTGCTTTACCTGTTTTATTTACTGTATGCTTTGCTTTCAGGAAATGTGTGCTTGTGTGTGGCCTTCTGCTTGTAAATTCCCTATTAATTTAATGAATACTTCAGGTCATCTTGGCTTTCCATACTGTCAGTTTGAATCAGTATGTTCTAGATTTCTCAGTGAAGGCTACATGGTTGAAAGCGTCAGCTTTTCCTTCCAAGTTTTTGTGCTTTTACACAAACGTTTCAGGGGTCTAAAAGTGTAACATAAATGAGTGCTGCAAATGAATTTTAAAGTGAATCGAACTCGGACCGTCTTAAAAGGTGGCCTGAGCTCAGTTTGCTTTACAATGTGCAGCGTGAATGTGCAACAATGTAGTTTCACATTCAAATGCCAAATATTTAGGCCTGTTAACAGGAATAACGTATACTTGTAGGAAGATAATAATGACACACATGAAAGGAAATGAGCCACTTATTCTGTCTATGGAGATGACAGAATGAGCATATTAAAAACACTTTCAAAGGTCCTCCTTCAGTGCTCTGTGCAAATGAAGGCTTAAGGGTTTAACCAGACCACCTTGCAATACCATGTGAAAGTTATGAAATTTACAGATATAACACTAGTATATATAAATGGATGTAACCCTAGGCTGAGAGT
>NW_015782732.1:0-1262 GCF_001515625.1 Sinocyclocheilus rhinocerous | reverse complement strand
GAATCCATCCTGCTGTAACGAGCTCGAGGATTTAAAGCGGCAGACAGTAGTTATCGTTCTTGGTGTGAACGGGGCTTAATAGAATGATTATTAACATTTAGTATAAATTACAGGTAAAACTCCGATATCACTAGATGTTTATTCAGATCATATTCAACATGTAGATAATACACAATAGCAAAATAACGCAGGGCAGTATGCTAACAGAAAGTAACTTACCATGTTTTTTGAACAAGTACCATGGTATTCGTGGAAGTACGCTCGAGTATGGTACATGTTCAAAAAACAGTACTTTCTTACGGTTAGTATACTGTACTGCATTAATGGTTATACTGATTGTTATCTACATGTTGAATATCTAACAGCTGTGGCGGATCATGGTAACGTTAACGTTACAGTGAAGGCGGTATTATCATCATCAGGCACATTCAGTACTTTTTTTTTTTTAAATGATCATTATTAACGCTATTACATCACTATTACTCACATATTGTTGAATTTAAACAGATCATCGCAGGTGAAAGCTCGTAATGTTGTCATTCTCCCGTGTGTGTGTGCACTGTGCAGGTCGACGCTCTGACCTCTCACCTTACGTCACACGTGGACGTACTACGTTTCATTGTCTTTTTAAACAGCGACATCTGTCGGCTCAGTGGAGAAATACACCGGCGTTTAATTTTATTGCAATTATTTAATCAATAATACTTTTAATACGAATTATTTGTTTACTAATATTTATTTATTTAACCCGTATATTAAATACATATCAATTAAAATTAAATAACATATATTAAATGAGAATATTGAAATGATTTACAATACAAAACTAAGTCTCATTTTTTAAAGACGTTTTATTGTTTATGAAAACAGCACAAAGTAGTATATTAATAGTTGAGTACAACAGTATTTTTAGACACTACATTTTCCCCTGAATTTAATCTTCGCGTTTCATTGCAGTTTCATTTGTTTAAGACTCATTGACTGTTTTCTCTTTGCTTTGTTAGTTCCTCTCAAACATGTTATATCCCTTCCTTGTCCAGAGAATGGGCTTTTATTCTCTCAGGTGTGTAGGTGGAGTGATGCAGGATCAGGTGTTGGATCGCTCTTTAAAAGCATGTGTTAGTCTCAGAAGTTCAGTAAGTGCTTTCACTGGAGCGTCACACCTGCAATGGAGTGGCTTCAAGTCTTTGGATTCCTGGCAAGTTTGTTACGCTGCAGTGCAACTCTAACCACGCAGAGGTTTGTTCAATTTACAGTCCTAT
>NW_015782731.1:0-1262 GCF_001515625.1 Sinocyclocheilus rhinocerous | reverse complement strand
CTCAATCCACTTCCAGTAATAAAATTAACTTCTTAAATATAAATGCACATCTTAAATATAAATATGTTGTTTAATAAAACCACATTCATTAAAACACCATTAATCTACAATTATTTCACATAAGCCTTAATGTATTTACAATTTCTTAAAATATTTTACAACAAATCCATATTTTGATACTGTTCAGAACCAATTGTAATGGGCATTAGCAATTTCTTTTACAAAATGATTATAAACTGAAAAATGTAAACTCTAAACCCTTTAGAATATAAAGCATGGCCACGTCTTCACTTGTCCCAGCAACATCATTTATCTCTGAGCAGGTTAAAATATCATTTGGTGTCACTTTTTGTGAATATGAATCCTACAATATCCCTTTAGTACTGTGGTAAATAGTGAAATCGCACTGTATTATCATTCAGAACTTAGAAACATGAAAATTAGAAACTCCATAGAACAGAAGAATGTTTTATGTTTTATTAATGACGGAACTTACCCAGAAAATAGAGCCTCAGTATTCCTCTAGTGCAGCAGACATGTTTCTTCCATCACAACTGACCAGCAGCAAAAACAGATGATGCTTTTCTTTCACAGCACACGAACACCAGCTGACTCTCTCAGATATAAACTTATATTGATTATCTAAGCTGTAAAGTTATGTGGATAAGTCACATAAACCTTGATCTATATTTTTCTAATACCCTTAACTTTGGTCTTCTTTTAAATAATCCTCTAAGAGACGTCATCCACATCGGCTCCCTCGAGCTCCTCTAAGTGACAATGTTGTCTCAGAGCGTCCTGTCTGAATAAATGCATAAAAATGAGTTTAACCTTTCCCCACTTTTTCAAAAAGAATGGTTCAGTTTTCATTACTCACCAGTCTAAAGTCCAGATTCAACATGGTCATGTACATGTGAGGAGGGGTAGGAGGGACACACAGCGTGAGAGACACATTTCCCTCTTTCTGCTTCTGTGGGGTTAGGAGCGTAGGGTTTCCTGTCATTTCCTGTCTTTCACATAACATCTTTAAAGAAAGATAAACACAGGATAGCTGCCTGTGGTTAGTGTTATGTTTGGGTAAAATGTGTATTATGCTTGTCATTGTTTAAGAATAGACTATCCGTCTTTTGTGCTTCTTCAAAGTATTTCATATCTACAGTATATCCATATATAGCTGTTCAGGATTCCACAAACGTCGCAACAAGTTAACAACACACGGCCTGGGGCCTGTACCATGAAGCCAGATTAGCTGGCTAGCCAGG
>NW_015782730.1:0-1253 GCF_001515625.1 Sinocyclocheilus rhinocerous | reverse complement strand
TTAGACAAGATCTTATTTTGTCTCAAAAGTGCTTAGTTAAGGAAGTATTATAGTATATAATACTTAGTTACGGAAGTATATATATATATATATATATATATACTTAAAACATTACTTTCTAAGTACTTTTTATAAAGTACATGAATTGATACTGAATTAATCTAATGCTATATAAACGTAATGATAATAATAATGGGATTCCTGCTTCATTTAAAAATTACAATTAAAATGGGACACCATTTTTTTATACACCTAGAAACAATTTATTTTAGGTGATATGGGGGAAGAAAAAAATATTTTTCCATCAAGAGTGTCATTATCTCACATCTTCAGGCACATAAAAAAACTGTGACAAACCTCTAAAACACAACATGTGCTTAGTTATAGAAAAAAGAAAATAAAAATAAAAAACACTGAAAACAAACCAGTTCCATCTGCCTGAACCACAAACATGCTGATTAAACCTTTCCTGAAAGAAAACAACAATGTTCCTGGTGAAGAAGCCACAGACGCTTGACACAGCTACTGAACACACTAAACAACAATGCTCTTGAAGATGCAGGTTATCATTGGCCAAAAACTATTACGCAAGCATTCACAGATCCATTATTTATTTTTCAGATACACATTTAATGTGTTTTCAACAACACAACATCGCACAGCAGGCCAAATTAGGCCAGTATATGATCCTCTGCACAACCACTGCTGTTGTCTTTCAGCTATTTTCAACACTGGAAAACAGATCGTGATGTTCCATTAAATGGCTAACGCTCAATAGCTGCACGATGGCCACAAAGGTGAGCCACAGCTCCCTATGATAAAAGCTAGCGTGTTTGTGTTAACTTAACCCCGGATGGCTCTGCAATGAAACATGGCAATGAGAGGGAGGTGAACGCAAACAGCCATTAAGAGCTGTTTACCAAGACGCTCCTGTGGACTGAAGCCAATAATAGGCGAGTCCAAACTCAAGACGCCCAGACTCCAATTCATATGACAAATATCAATCTCATATATTACACAGACTGATGTATTTATTCAGAGTTTAAAAGGGATTTCAATTACTTTCTATTTTGTACAGTCTAGACCAGGCATGTGCAAACTCGGTCCTGGAGGGCCACTGTCCTGCAGAGTTTTGCTCCAACCCTGATAAAACTCACCTGCCCATCGCCTTCTAGTAATCCTGAAGACACTGATCATCGCGAAGACACTGAAATTTTGTTAAAACCTGTGCTGTCATAATACAGTATAACAGG
>NW_015782729.1:0-1262 GCF_001515625.1 Sinocyclocheilus rhinocerous | reverse complement strand
GAGACAGCTGTTGTCTCTTTAAAATAACAGGGCAGATAATAACTTGAGTGATGGATCACATGGCAAAACACAACTGACTGTGGAGGGAAGAAATACAGGTCAGCAGTGCAAATGGGAAGAAAGACTTCACCTATTTCTCTCTGTTCTTCTCTCTATTCAGTTGTGATCCTGCATGCCATTTCAAATACTGTACACCTTAATTTAAGCAGCAGTGTTTTATGTGAACGTTCACTGACCAGTACAGTCATACTCTTATATAACTATATGTGCTGCAATATATAACACACAGCACTCCAGCATGGCTAGCTTTCTTTCAGCGTGGTGTGGAAAACCTTTAGTAATAAATGATCAATGGAGACACAGTGACCTGGTCAAAAGATATCAGACATTTTATTAGGCAGAGAGAAAGTGAATCTCACTCTAGCACCTCTAAAGGCAACATCTGGACCTTGTCAAGGATGAGAGATTAGTGTTGGACAAAAATAATAATAATAGAAACGGAGAAAAAATAGCCAGAGAGAGACCAAAAAGGTTTCAGTAGTTCTATGAAAAACATGTCATTCAGGTTTACCCTAAGGCTGTTGTTTTGTACAGCTCTGCCAAGATCCTCATCCCAAAATCAGGAGGTGCTGAACTGACCATAGTGGAGATGAATGGATAAAGAAATGTGGCTTATGTTAAGGGTCCTCAGCCTCAGTAGGACACAATTTCATTGTTCAGGCTTTGCTCCCCTAAACTCCGGCCTCTCCTGTTGCTCATCTCAGGAAAGCAGCAGGTCTAAAGCTGCAGATTCTGAGAAAATTAGGCTTTTGTTTAAACAAAATGGGGTTGGCGCAGTTGCTCGGAGGCATAAATATAACCACTAACCACATAATGATACAGCATGACTTGCAATGAAAGCCATCGCTATAAATTCACTTAAAGAGTAGCTGACATGATTTTGTCATTTTTGGATCCTCCAAATATCTTTGGATCAAATTGCTGTTTTGTAAACAGCGTTTATTTGTCTTATTGTGTGATCCTCTGGCCGTGATTTGTTTGCCCATGTTCGTGATTCGAGGCTTGAATTTCAGAAGAACGCTTAGACTGTAGAAATCCAATCTAACTCTGTGATTAAAGCATACTTTACTTCCCTATACTACTTGTAATTTTATTCATCCCAGTCTCATAATATGGACATAATATGTGGATGGATTTGTTATAAACAAAAGAGCCATGTTGTTGGGAGCTTTATTTCAAAGGAAATGTTTGCAATGTCTAGT
>NW_015782728.1:0-1262 GCF_001515625.1 Sinocyclocheilus rhinocerous | reverse complement strand
TGTAGCTATCTGTAAGTGAAGTGTTTAATGTAGGTTTTTTGAGCTCTGGGGTTACCCGAGCCTGCTTGAATGCAGTACTGAAATAGTATGTTTATTTTCTGCAAAACATACAAAATCTTTGTTATTATTATTATTTTGGAAATTGCCAGTAAATTTTCTGAAATAATTACAAAGAAATGGCAAGAGTTAAAAATGCAATTTTGAAGTAGAAAGATTGAAATTGTATTTTCTTGTAAAACGTACAATTCTTTGTTTTATTTACAACTATTTATTTACCCCAAAAAAATCCTTATAACATGTTGATTTAGCTTTGTGTGGTATACTCAAAATCTTTTCAACAAGCACTCGAGGACAGGAATTGAGTTAATCAGTAGTACATTTATAGTCATGAGACGCTTGGAACAAAGGTTTTGCTCATCCATACTGAAAACAATATTTTCACTCAAAAAATGCTAGTAAGTTTCTCAGATTCTTAAAAAGAAATGCCAAGTAAAACGCAGTCCAAAAATCTTTGAAAAATCCAATTTTATGGTGCAATTCCTCTAATATCTCAATTGCTCTTAGACAGAAATAAGTTCAATTGGAGAGCACAGACTTTTTCTTAAGTCTCCTGTTTCTCAGATCTTCTGAGGAAGACTTCAGTAATCATTCATGTTTCTCATGAGTTTCAGAAAAGATCTCAAAGGTCACAAAATGTGCAGTCAAAAGCCTGAGATCTCAATATGAACTCATTCAATTTTTCCATTGTGATCTTCACTTCTATCTGCATTCATTTTATTGCCATATACTCTTAATGTATATGAACTATTGACTCATTTTGCGTCTATTTTTATTTCTCCAAAGGGGTTATAGGAGAAACATCTGAAGTAAATCTGATGCCTGCATGAAGCATCTGAGGCGTCTCATGAGGTTTGAAAGCACAAGATCCAAACAATGCATTTTTCCTTTGAAGTTTCATTCATTCCTCACAGCTTCAGTAAATTTACTCTCACTTCAGTTACATAAAAAAATAAATAAGCTCAGTTTTGCTATTTCTGAGTCAAACTCAAAAAATGACTGTAATTTGAATCATCAGACTTGAAGCACTCAGAGTCTAATGTCCTCCTGAAAGCCGCTTTAACAATTTAAAATGAGTTAAACTCAGTTTGAGAGCTTAAACTAACTTTAAGTGCAACTCTATGCCATTCTAAGTGTGTTGGGGAGAGAGATGGGGATAAAAGTTAATCTTCTTAGTATGTTTCAAAACCACGATTCATATGTGA
>NW_015782727.1:0-1261 GCF_001515625.1 Sinocyclocheilus rhinocerous | reverse complement strand
ATTTAAGGGGGTCTGAATACTTTCCGTACCCACTGTATATACTTGGATGCTTGACGACATATGTGAGCAAGCAGCTTGGTCGTAGTCCATCAAGAGTACTGGGATCGAAGGGAAGTCTAAATGATCCTGCTCTCTCTGTGTCATTAGGGCAGGGAGGAGAACCCCATGAAAGAACTAGCAAAATCTCCTTGAAGGAGGAGGAAAAGAAAGGCTGAGTATCGATCTGTCTGTCCACGGATATGATACTTAAGCCCAGTACTCAGAGTCAGAGATCCATATCTCAAAGACTTTAATCCATGCTCCTCTCTAGCTAGATTGGCCTTCACCCTAACCTCTTGACAACTGCATGAACAGATCAGGTATGGAAATTCAGCAGTTCTCACATTAGTCTCTCTCTCACTTTCTCTTACTCTTTCGCTGCTCTCACTACCGTGTTGTCATATTCATTATGCCACATGCATTCCTTTAGAGACAATGTGGAATCAAAATTGACCCCATTTACTTTCTTAATAAATGTTCCTTGTGCACAATTCATCAGTGCATAATTGAAAAGAAAAAAGGATGTTTTCGTAATGTCTAACCAAAATGTAATAAGTTTCTCCACCTTTGGACTGACTCAATCTACGTGGGCAGGGAAAAAGTTATATTAACCAATGATATTATAGCCTAACATTTCCTTCCATCTGTAATCTAAAGACCATTCAAATCCTTATGCATGAACATCCCATTCGCCATTATTTCTCATTGAGTATTCAGTTTCATTCAGAAAAATGTTACATTACAGATGTTAAAAGCAGGAAAGGGAAAATGAAAATCTTTTTCATGCTTTTAAGTGAGTATATATATGCTATTATTTTTTTTATTTTTTTTTATTTCAAAGGATGCAAATGACACATGCACCAACCTAAGTAAGGGAAAATTCGAATGAATTTCATGCTTTTAAGAAAGTATGTAAAATATTTTTTTAATACTTAGATTTTGTCGATTTTATTTATTTATTTGTTTGTTTGTTTATTTATTTATTTTAGCTATTTAACTTTTTTATTTGAATACTTTAGCTTAAACCTTTGTTTCAGTTTTAGTTTTTCAAATGTTTGATGTTTTTAAAGCTTTCACCGAATATCAATATTTTAGCTTAATTTCAATTAACAACAACAAATATTAAAAACAAAATTTTAATAGTTTTAGACAACAATATTCACTATTTACTATTGCACTATAGAAATATATTTACTCCGTACTAATGACTGATTAATGATTT
>NW_015782726.1:0-1262 GCF_001515625.1 Sinocyclocheilus rhinocerous | reverse complement strand
TATAAATGTGGGGTTTGCTCTCAAAGTTGTAATGATTGACAGTAATGATAACCACAGCAATAGATATATGTCGAAATAGATGTGCATGCCTTACTAATTTCAGAAGCACTGATTTGATTCTGAAACCAGGCCTGTGCTGATTAAAGGTAGAAATATTATTTCACATAACCACTAATTCAATGTGTCAGATGTGGACTATTTTACTTCACATTACTCCACATTAGCTAAATTTTCCTGTACTGTAACATACGACACTGTGACTGCACTTCATGTATTACTTTCACAGCATGCATTACTAACATGTGTATATTAGGCTAAATTTGGAATGATCTTGTCTCTCTTATCTGATTAACTGAGCAAAAGGTCTAATGTTAACTTACACAGTGAGTCAACTTTTATCAAGTTGTTCAGGAAATCTAAACCTGATGGTAAACCATTTACTTCAAATAGGCTGTGATACACACCGAATGAGAAGTGCCGCGCCGTCCTGTTCTCACGTTCAAGGCAACAGTCCAAAATCTAATCACCAAGTTCACTTCAAAAATGGCTGTCGATGAATTTTGCTGTAAAAACAAAAAAAAGGAAAGAGTAAGGGCCATCTATATTATATCTCTGTATGTGAAGCATAAACTTTAGCCAGTCCAAAGAAAGACAAGTTATTGAAAAAATGTCTATACACACTCTTCCAGCAAAGGACATAAATGTACGTTAATGAGACAAATGTAATTTAAAGGCGCATTAAGATTTTGAACAGCTCTGCCCTTCTCCTGCTGTGTGCCCAGACACTAGTAATAAAATAAAGTTTACTGCTTAATATTTTTGTGGAAACCGTTATGCATTTTTCAGCATTCTTTGATGAATAGAAAGTACAAAAGAGCAACATTTAGTAAATTTTGGTAAATTTAGCAAAATTATTCATTTAAACTTTTTTTTAAAAATGTAAATAAACATATTGACCTCAAACTTTTGAATGCTGATATTATTTCAGAACCATCATCTGAACATGGCTGTCTTTTTTGCCATCTCTGTGATAACAGGATCAAATTGTGTATGAGCTGGCTGTGGAAGCAGCAGATATGGATGGTCACGGTCTTTCTTCCACCTGTATGTTCATCATCAAAATTACTGATAAGCAATGATCATGCCCCTAAGTTCAGCCAAAGAAAGGTAAGTTCATTTTTGGATTTAGGCTAAATTTTCCAGACACATCTGATGTTGAGTAGCTCTGAAACGTTCTGTTTGTGTGTGTTTTGGCAGTATGC
>NW_015782725.1:0-1262 GCF_001515625.1 Sinocyclocheilus rhinocerous | reverse complement strand
TTTTTTTTATTTTTTGGTGGACTCTAATAAGAATAAAGGTTTACTTTGAGTAATATAATTCATAAAAATATAAAAATATGAACTCCCAACCAAAAACTGCCATTATTTACTCATCCTAAAGTTGTTCCAACCCCTTTCTTTCTTCTGCAGAACACCAAAAAAAAATAAATTATAATAATAATATTTTGAAGAATGGTAACCAAAATGTTTTGGTTCCCATTGAATTCCATTGCAATTTTTGTCTATATAATGGAAATCAATGGGAGCTGAAACTTGTCATTATTTACTCACCTTCAGGTTTTCCAAACCTGTATGCATTTCTTTCTTCTGCAGAAAACAAAAGAAGATATTTTGAGGAATGTTGGTAACCAAAGAGTTTTGGTTCCCACTGACCCTTGTATTTTTGTCCATATAATGGAAGTCAATGGGAACCGAAACTATTTGGTTTCCAACATTCATCAAAATATCTTCTTTTATGTTTCACAGAACAAAGAAAGTCATATACAGATTTGGAATAACATGAGTATGAGTAAATCATGACAGAATTTTTATTTTTTGGTGGACTTTAATAACAATCTATGTTTACGTTCAGTAATATAATTCACAAAAATATGACACCCAACCAAAAAACGTGTCATTATTTACTCAACCTAAAGTTGTTCTAAACCTTTTCTTACTTCTGCAGAACACCAAAAAATAGATATTCTGAAGAATGATGTTAACCAAAACATTTGGCTCCCATGGAAGTCTATTGTATTTTTGTGTCCATATAATAGAAGTCAATGGGAGCTGAAACTATTTGGTTTCCAACATTCCTCAACCTTCTCTTATGTTTCACAAAAGAAATGAAGTCATACAGGTTTGGAATGGCAAAATTATTTTTGAGTGAACTGTCCCTTTAACGGTAATAGTGATGTTATCATATATAGGATGTTGTTATTGTCCTCTTGTGGTTGGTTTGGCATTACAGTAAAATGAAAAATTAAAGAGTGCAATGCAGTGTTTTCACAAAACTGCAAATGTAGCAATATTGATTATATTTTATGCAAATAATGAAACTTATTTTTTTACACCAACATTGGC
The DNA here is from genome assembly GCF_001515625.1 of Sinocyclocheilus rhinocerous. NCBI lineage: Eukaryota > Metazoa > Chordata > Actinopteri > Cypriniformes > Cyprinidae > Sinocyclocheilus > Sinocyclocheilus rhinocerous. The sequence goes on along the minus strand of NW_015782725.1, from coordinate 179 downwards.
ATGAGTACAATCATAAAAGTCCATTCACACCCATTCATATTCATGGCCATTTAGGTTTTTGTTTAGTTTTCTGGTACAAATATCTAAACAGTCTTAAATCAAGATACATAAGTTAGCTAATAAGTAAGTTTATGGTTAAAACATAAACAAATATCTGTCAATGAGGTATGAAAACATGC
>NW_015782724.1:0-1261 GCF_001515625.1 Sinocyclocheilus rhinocerous | reverse complement strand
TTTTTTTGTGTACTTCTATAAAACGCCCTGATTTTAATTGAGTTTGCTTGAGCCATTTATGATTTGTACTTCAGAAATGTGATGTACATTCTATTAATGAGCATAGTAACCATTAATTCTCCTTGGTTTTTGCTGTGCATTGTGGGACTTTTTTAGGGAGCGACCATTCCAGAGCACTGGACGTATTTCAGCATAGCACACGGCTCAGTTGATACCATCCATTTTCCAGGGCTTATTTTAGATAAACAAAGCCATCTGTCATGGGATGGTAGTGATCTGAAGAGCATTAAATAATTTTGGAAGTAATGTAGCTAAACATTCAGAATCCCCTGGTCTAAACAAACAGAGAACATAAAATTACATTTAGCTAATTTATTCCAATAATTCTTGTTGGTACAGTTTCAGTATTTACAGTAATATTTCTGAAAGGAATGTTACTTCCTTTTGTTTGTTTATTTGTTGGATTGCACTTAATGGAAAGCCAGATCTTTAACCTGATTTGTTGTCTGGATGAGTTGACGCTAGTTGGCAAAAGTCAGCCAGTCTGCAAATTTTGGGCAGTCAGAGTTGATAAATTTCACAGAAAATCAGGTAGTGTATGACTATAGCTATGTCTTCGAAGGCAGCACCCTCTGGAGGTTGCATTTGTCGGTGACATACAGTATGTCATTGAGTCTGCCTTATTTCAGAAAAGTAACATAGTAAGAAAGAAATTACAGTAATTTATGCCTCACAAGGAATAACAGTAAATTTTACAATGGTTACTTTTCTGAAACGAGACGTATGAGGACAGCAAACCACCTCTAGAGGGTGCAGCCTTTGAAATGAGACATAACCATTGATTCCATCCAGTTGGCGGTTATCAAACGTTTGATATTTAGAGCCAATTTTACAACACATATTGTTTTCATTTCTAATGTGTCTCCTAGCAACAAGGTGCACATTTTTGACTCAAATTTGTTGTGTTCTTCAAAATCTGGTAATGTGCAATCCTCATTCGTTTAGTGTATGATGCCCGCTTTTTCTCTGTAACCATTTAAAGTTGGCAAATGTACGATGTCTAGGCTTTTACTAAATAGCCATGCAAGTTTTGCACTAATTTTTTTTCTTTCGGACGAACACACACAAAACAGGTTCTATCTGCAGCCACTGTCATAATTTTGGTGAAAATCTAAATAGTTCAATGTAAATTTGTCTTGTAAATTAGGCAACACTGCCAACCTGGCTCAAAGAATAGTGTGCGATTACAGTCCACGGAAAG
>NW_015782723.1:0-1261 GCF_001515625.1 Sinocyclocheilus rhinocerous | reverse complement strand
CTCCTTCCCCTGCCTGGCTCGGACAGACTGCACATATGCCTCCAGTGCTCCCCTGCAACAAAGGAAAGTCACATTTTAATTACTTTCGCTGATCAAAGAAAAGCTGCTGTGTTTTCTCCAGAGCACCACTAGAGGGCGCTGATGTTGCACTGAGAAATTCAGTTCTGGTCTGAACTACTGAATTATTACCATGTGTTTTCTATGAATAGGGATTTTTAAAAATCATTTTAGAAACTTCGCACTCATAAAATGCAATTTCTAGCCAATGAAAAATTTTAGAGCTTAGCATAACCAGAAAAATGTAAGTCTTACACTTAAGAAATGTCCATGATTTTTCTATATCTGGAAATCACAGTCAAGATCCCCACAAAAAATAGAAATAAAATGTTTAAATGCCACAGAAATATCATGGAAATTTTCATAGTGACTATAAATATTTCTAATAGAATCCATAAATATATGCATTGCATCAACTTGGAATTTTTTTAATTGGCAAGAAACTGATCTTTCTAAATGCACAGAAATGCATGGTTTTCTTTTTTCATTTTTTATTAAAATTCCCTGATATTTCCAGGTTTTCTGTGATTGTGGGAACCCTGACATTTCTAGTTTGACGGGTTAAAGAGGCGAAAACTAAACTACTAACCAAGTTAATGCAAACTGGCGTTAGTTTTCCACCAGAGGGTGTCACTGGAAAGATTTATTGTAAAAAGCAGTGGCAATGGTGAATTGGAGTTGCAGTTTTGAGCCTTAAATCTTACCTAATAAGAGTGAGACGGTCCTTCTCTGATGGATGGTCATCCAGCCATTGAGAATAGCGAGAGATCGACCACTCCGCTCTCTGTTTATAAGGGAAAGCAGTATTAGTGGTACATAAAAGCTCTATAAATCCGCCCATGCCATAGCAATTTTAGACAACCCTCATTTTATAAAATGGCTAAAAATATCTTCATCTTTTCCTGTCCGAGCACTCAAAATGAAATGTGTCATTTAGCAGCAGCTTTTATCTAAAGCAGCTTACAGTAGGTCAATCACAGGGACAGTCGCGATGGGCAACTTGAGGTGAATTGCCCCGCTCAAGGGCATAATAAACAGGATCTGACCTCAAAAACCTTTTGCTTGCTAACACCCGAACCTAAAACCTCAATCCTTGAGGATTTATAACCAAGAGGTTTCCATCTCTCTGCATTAGTTCGACTGTGTGTGTGTGTGTGTCTGTGTACCTGATGTGGTGATTTGAGTTCAGCCGGGGCACGAGTGA
>NW_015782722.1:0-1261 GCF_001515625.1 Sinocyclocheilus rhinocerous | reverse complement strand
AAATGGAACATTCCTTCATATTAAAACATTGTGCCCTGATTTCACTGTATATTTGCAGGTTTTTACAGTGCATGTTTGCTTTTAAGAAACATCACAAATAATTTTCTTTGTAACTTGTTACTATTTATACTGTATGTATGTGAATATTTCATATAATTGCATAAGATCATTTTTCTTTAAGTGAATTCAGCCCATTATCAACTTGTTGCAAGTTAATTGACCTCAAGTTTAGTATGACTTTACTGAACAATAATCACATTCAACTGTAATTATAAGTGAGAAACTCACACTGCCATTAGCAAGAACGGTTATTTATATACTGAAGTGCTCAACCAAATTGGTCTCAAAACAATTTCCTTTATGACTGATCGCATTTCAAACGCAGTGAACAAAGGTGGGCATTTGTTGTTGGTCAGGCTGGGCAATTAAAGTGATATTTCATTGAAAAATACATCATTCCAAACTTTTAACTGTTTTGTATTTTATAGAACACAAAAGGAGATGTTCAGAAGGATGTTCAATGCCTTTAGCATTATTTATGTCAAAACTGTGACACATCTTGATGTGTCATATTAATGTAAATGACATTTGGGAACATACTAAAAGGTTGTGTTCCATGGAAGAAAGAAATGATCATACAGTTTTGCAATGATATGAGAGTGGCATCTTTATATGGATTCTTTCCCGGATTCATTTTTTCAGACTTCCCCAAAATGAGTGGGTTTCTCTTCAAACAGAGGTGTTTTCAAGGACATCCACTTGTGCAGACCAGAGCTTGACGGTCTCTTTGTTTAAAATTGGATAGAGAGGTCAAACAAAACGAACTAATTGAAAAGGTAACAGAATTGATAAAAAGTTCACTTCTGTTTAAATAATCATTTCAAATGAATTAATTAAGTGTGAGGATAGCATATGACACGTTCTTTCATAATATTAATTATAGAAAAAAATCCACCCCCGGAAAGATGCGTTCTCGCCTCTTCAACTATACAGTGTTTGATAAGACTATATGCATTTTAGAAAATATCTATACGGTGTAATACCAATATGTATTGAATCTTTTCTTGTGTGTAAGAATGAGCTCTGTTTTTCAGAGCTGACGATACCCTCCTGATCCAGGGTAAATAAGGTACATCGGTTTAATTAAAAAGCCTCCGAAAGGAGATCTGGTGAGATTTACATTTCAAAGCTCCTCTGTCTCTGCTGTATATCCTCCTGGAATGGAAAACAGGGATGTAATTTGGTTAGAACACCCCTCTGA
>NW_015782721.1:0-1261 GCF_001515625.1 Sinocyclocheilus rhinocerous | reverse complement strand
ACACATTTATTTGGGGTTGTCCTTAATGTTTTGGCACATCGTCGGATGTACGCGTTGAGGTCAAAATTCAAGGCACCATTCAGAATGTTTGGGTCCATTGTCCATTTAAAACATTTAATAATTCTTCCAAATGCAATAAATTACATGCACACAATTTACACATTATACACGTTCTTCTAGGACTGCCATATCGATACATTGCATATTCCTCAAAAAAAAATTTGTTAACACCAGTCCAATATACAACAAAATAATAAACCAATTTCAGTACAACGTTCCTGATCCGAGTGCCAACGAGTGCTGTAACGTGCCGGGTGCCTGAAGGTGAGAATTCATTGCCCCGGTGGAGGAATACCAGGACGAGCTGGCGCTTTCCAGAAACGTGGATGCCGGTGTGTTAGTATTTTGCGGCTGATGGTGAGGTCTCTGAGGACCCTGTGAGTCCCAGACCGCGGGAGACTGCGGTGAATTACACGCCATCAGGTCGCTGGAGCTCGGACTGTGTTCTGGAGGCAGCTCGCCGTTTTTCATGATCTTCTTCAGTTTTGATCTCTTATTCTGGAACCAAATTTTCACCTGTGAAGAAACAAAAGGTTGTATGAGATTCTGAGGGCGAATTCCTTAATAAAGCAGTATGGCTGTTTCTGTTAGATTTATGCTTCTTAATAAAAAATATATTTTATAATGTCGTTAACATCGTTTATTATTTTAACAGCCTTTGAAAAATAGGCTATTAAATGTCAAACAAGCGCTTGTGTGATTCCCAACGTTGCCGCAAGCTCATATTAATATTTGAATTTAAAATACATAGCCCTTTTATTATATGAGTATTACATAAAAGACATTACAATAAAACATTTAATAAAATATTGTCGAACCTGTGTCTGTGTGAGTCCCAGCGATGCCGCGAGCTCGGCTCTCTCTGGAAGCGCGAGGTACTGAGTGTTCTGAAACCTTCTCTGTAGAGCAGCGAGCTGGAAACTGGAGTAGATGGTGCGGGGCTTCCGGACTTTCTTGGGCTTACCGTTGACCATCCTCACCTCGGGCTCGGCTGTTTCTTTTTCTAACGGGTGAACAAAAATTAGATAAATACATGGGCATAGAAAAGCACTCTCTCGATTGTTGGTAGCTAATTCTTGCAGTGATTTATGTCAAGCGTCGCAGTGCTTTCAAATTGCTACTCTCAAAGTCATTGAGACATTTGATTGTCAGAGAATAATTTCTTAAATCTTTACGTATTTTACAAGCTCTTATTTCTATG
>NW_015782720.1:0-1261 GCF_001515625.1 Sinocyclocheilus rhinocerous | reverse complement strand
TCAAGCAACAATAAAGACATAGACAGAGAAGAGGAGAGAAGACACCGGCGAAAAAAAACCCCACTTCAGAGTTTGTTTCTGTCGAAAGGCATTGCCACTTTTTAAAGTTGTGATTCTGTAAGTTGTTTACGAGACGCCACACAGCCCTAACAGGTAGAAGTTCTGCTATGAATCAACTTTTTTTTTTTTATACCATGCTTCAACTTGTACAGACACATGTATAGCCATGCAGAGCAAGACTTGACATTGCTGTATTTTAAAGGAGAGAAGATGGAGCTGCATTAGGCATGCATTGGCTCCGGATTCTGTCTCCTTACTTTTTTAAACCCTCTTGTTTATACACAAAACTTTTCAAATGATGAAGTTCCCGATGCACAATCCCTAGAGTAATATGTTCTCAGAGAGCTGTATTGGATGAAACTTTTTCAGAGTTGGATGATTCTTTTCCTCCATCTTAATTATTTTGTTAATCGGAGATAAACACTTTTAAAGTTGTTTTAAATTAAAACTTTTCAAGATGAGATTCCTGGTCAAATTTAAAGAACACAATATGTCATTAAAGGAATATTTAAGCTTTAAAAAAAGCAAAAATCTGGGTTAAGGCGAGGCTCTTACAAAAGAAATGAATGGGGCCAATCACATTAAAACACTAATTATTTCAATAGTAATAGATGCAACCCATAAACATTATGTGTGCTAACATGATTAAAGAGTGTAAAAATAACTTACTAACCTTCTCTGTGTAAAGTTATATCCTATTTTGCAAATTAACAGAAAAACAACAGCGAAAAACTGTTTTTATAAAGTTGTAAGCTTCGCATTTCTGCTTTTAAATCAAGTCTACATGCATTTTGTGGAAATCAACATTATGCCGCAAATGCTGTCGATTGAGCTTGACTTGTCTTGAACCTGGAATACTGCTTCAAGCAAACAGCATGTAGAAAAAAAAGCTGAGTGTGACTTTTCATTTGAAATGACCAGGTGTCACCCGAGCCGCAGAAGCCAAAGTGTTCATGTTGGTGCTCAGATCAGTAACAGCATGTCATTACGGGGGTTGCACAGCGGGCAGAACAGGTGAACCAGACATACGTCTGACACTCAGGCCCCAGAGATCCCATCCCACAGACAGCTGCCCAGACGCCCGGCGAGTCCCTGACCTGCCAGTCCGGTTCCATCGGCGGTTCTACTGGTGACGGCTGTGACACGCGAGAAAACTGTCCGTGCCGAAATCCGTCACTTCCTTGCTACTTTCATCCCCCGC
>NW_015782719.1:0-1253 GCF_001515625.1 Sinocyclocheilus rhinocerous | reverse complement strand
AAAACCTACTAATTACCTAGTGCATTTCCAAAAAAATCTCCAGCATTGTGTATGACGGCTAACAAGAAAGCACTCAAAGCCTATTGAGAGAAATGCTTTTGTGTGTGTGTGTGTGTGTGTGTGTGCCCGCGCACAAGGACTTTCTATTTGTTTGGTTTTTGTCGGTCATTGTGTTCAAATTCTGAGAGGCTGCATCTTGTATAATTGTGTAACCTTGCAATTCCTTGAAATTCAGCAATGATTACTAAAGTCAGACGCTGTAGCACTCCATAAAATCCTTTAATGTGCACAAGAGGTGTGCTATTCTAATGTGCTAGCACTTGCTAGAAAACGTTATGGTCCTTTGGGACATTGTACCATAGTATTTCCATATTTATTGGGCACATTTCATATTACTCAATGAGCTTATGAACTTTCTGTAATGAAGCTTGTGTTTCTCTAATATGTTACTGTTAAGCCCATAATTACTCCATTGCTTGTGCATAAGGTGTTGACAAAGCCGCTCTTGCGATATTAGTATTACAGGCCTGTCTCAGTTTCATAATTGTGGTGAAAAGAAGGAGACGCTTTATGCAAGTAAGCAGTGCTCAGTGGTGATGTATTTATTCAGACATGGGCTTAAGTGCAAGAACCTGTTCCACAAACACTGCAAGTAGATGAGAACCAGCTTTGTGGCAGACAGACGTGAAATATTTTATAGTGATTTTCCACTTTTAACGGGTTACATCATCCAGTTATGGGTTTTTAAGGGTGGCTGAGAACATGATCTGTTTTCTTCATATCCAACTAAAAGAGGTTAAATGTGATTAGGACGCATATCAAAGAGATTTTGTGGTGGCAGACTGATTGTTAAAAAAATACTAACCCTATAAAGTGGGTAAAAACAATTTGTTTAGGCTTTTTCAGGCTGGGAATAGATACCTTGAGGGTTTTCACTGAAGGCCAGTTTCAGGATGGCCCAGTTTTGGTGGGTTTATGAAACTAATCTTCTGTTGTTTTGCAGCATCAGCTATCTTGTTTATGAGTGCCACCAGGGTGATACGAATGTAATTTCATTTAGTAATGTATAAATTAATCAATATAAAATATCCTAAATGTCACTGTACTGAAGCCAAAGCAAATTAACAAATAATTACTTTGTGTTAAATTAACAGTGTATCATTTTTTTTCTACCCAATAAGAGTAAATATTATACCCACTAAGTTTAAATATTATATTATATTATATTATATTATATTATATTGTATTGTATT
>NW_015782718.1:0-1260 GCF_001515625.1 Sinocyclocheilus rhinocerous | reverse complement strand
AGAGCTTCTCTGGCAGGTGATTTCTTTGTGTCCTGTGACACGAACCACATCCTCAAACGAGTTCAAAAGGAAGGTGGGAGTCGTCTCACGTTTCCAACCGCTAGCTATTTTTAGCATGCTGTTGAAAGAAGCTGTCCCGTCCCTGATCTCCATGCCGGCTGAACCCCCCTTTGCAACATAGCATGCAGCAGACGTGTGAAGACGGCATCCTTCTAAACCACCGACTCAAGCATTAAAGGAATCCTGTGCCGAGTCATTCTGACTAGGTGCCCACATGTTCGTGTGATCGGTGCGCCAGCCCCCCTTCTGCTGAAACTTCAAACACGCGTCAGACACGCATTCATTTGGTGTGTGTACATGTTGGCCGCTGGCAGGAATGCCCCCCTTTTTTCCCTCAGCTTCTTTGGTATGCAGTGCTGGTGAAGTTGTCAGAGCAGCCTGGCCCCTCGTCGTCTCCCCGCGGACGGCGCTCTGACGCTGCCAGGGAAACGGACTCATCAGTTTGGTGAAATGGGACAGAAAATATGATTTATTCTCTGCATGCACTCACTCCTACCCCAGCGGAAGAAGACAGCGGAGAGGGATCCTGGAAAGTCGGCAGAGAGGCATGGAGAGAAAAGGAATTGTAGGATAGACAGGACCTTTATTTGCAATGCTGCAAGCTAATTTTGCACTTCATTGACGCGTTCTTTAATCAATGGCAAATATTTGTTGTAGCAATGGCCTCCCTCCAACAGTTGGGGTTAGCGGAGCCCGGTGACCTTATACGGTTCCTGGTTTTCTGGCTATTTCCTCAATGGATGATTACAGCAAAATACAGCAAAACAGTAATATTATGAAATATTACAATTTAAAATTACTGTCTCAGTTTGAATATATTTTAATATATAATTTATTCATGTGATGACAAAGCAGAAAGAAAGAAAGAGAAAGAAAGAAAATGCATGTTAGAATGATTTCATGTAAGATCAAGAAGGTTGACACTGAAGGTTGGAGAAATGGCTGCTGAAAATTCACCTTTGCCATTACAGGAATAAATTATATTTTAAAACTTATTAAAATAGAAAACTGATATTTTAGATTGTAATAATATTTCACAATATTGCTGTTGTTACTGTATTTTTTTGTCAAAGAAGTAAGGCCTTGGTGAGCATAAGAGACTTTTGACCTTTTGAGATTTGACCGCCAGAAAATACCAAAATTATGTATTATATAAATGTATAAGTTTGAACACCTTTAAACAGTAACTGGTTCTACTGA
>NW_015782717.1:0-1260 GCF_001515625.1 Sinocyclocheilus rhinocerous | reverse complement strand
GGAGCTCAAGTGGGAAAGGCAATACATCTCTGTTGAACACATACATAAAGAGCAGAATTTACATTATACATAAAACACTTGTTTAATTTACATGAATCATTTTCCTATAATGTTTGATGTGTGTTACCTGCTGATGGTGTAAAATGCCACTAGTCTGCAGAGATCAGGGAAGCTCAGGGCAGAACTTTCAAGAGAAAATGCTAAACAGTGTAAAAGAAGATGCAAAAATTTAAGATAGAAAATTGCTACCAGGCATAAAACCTTTTTTTTTTGGATAGTGAAATTGTGCAAGCTTGTCTTATTGGGGAGTAGTAAATAAAAGTATGTCAGGTAGACATGCATAGACAAAATAATCTCTTATATTGCAAGTTAAAATAGGATTTTAATTAGTCTATAATGTGCTTAATAATAATAGAAGCTCCGCAGCACAATACAACAACAAATAAACAGTATGGGGGACCAAAGGATTGTTTATTAGGTTTAGGGGATAGAAAATACCATTAGCTTAGTTTAAAAGCTGTGACATGTTGAACTCACTGGAGTCTTCCTCACGGATGGGATACTGTGACACTCCTCCCTCCTGCAGTCGCACACACAAAACCTTCCTGTGGGAGGCGCTACACTTACACACCAGAAACGTCTGTGGACAAAGAGGGGAGATACAGCATTCATTAACTCTCATTAGATGATGTTGTACATATGTTAAATTATTATACTGCATACAACAATACAGTTGATATATAATGGAATAAAACAAAGATATTGAGAAGTCAGCATCAAGTACAAGAAAATAAACCTTAAAATAAAATGACTATATATGAAGGTAATGCAGCAGGCTGTCTCTAGTTGAGTGTGTTTATCTGAAGTGTAATTAGTTGATTAGTTGCAAATTACACCCATCATACTGGACATTGTTATGCAGTCAAAGGTTATACAGAGGTGCATCACTGCATGATTACTGTAATTATGACTTTAGGTTGTGAATAACAGTGATAAAACATGATTATTTGATTGTAAGAGGCTGTTGGGATTCCCTCACCCCAACTATCTCTCCTTGCAGGATCTGGTGGGCGGAGTCAGGGTTGATTGACAGCTGCAACCATATGGAGTGTGTGAGGACAAGACGATCCAAAACACTCAAATTCCTCGCGTCCATCTATAACACAGGAGACAGGTCAACAAACGCAAAAACTTCACGGAAAGACCTTCATTCACAAAATTCTGTTTATTAAACATATTGGCTCTATTTTTGGCAAAAAA
>NW_015782716.1:0-1254 GCF_001515625.1 Sinocyclocheilus rhinocerous | reverse complement strand
GTTCATGGCATTTACATGTAAAGCCCTGAAGCAACTAAAAGCAGAGTTTGCAACTTTTTTGTCAAGCACTGAAAAGTGCAGTGGTGCTGTCTTTGGAGAGAGAGAGAGAGAGAGAGAGAGAGAGAGAAAGCTTGCAAAGACACAAAGGGGGGCACACACTGGCTGATCTACAGTCGCATCTACTCTATAGAACACATTGTGCTGACCAGACAGAGTTTTGTGAGTCACACACAAAGCCCTGATCCTGCCGGGTCTATAAAGAGGTCCTGACCTCAGAAATGGTTTGGTCCGCTCAGAGAACAGTCACAATGGCCAAGGTAAGAGACTAAATTGTATTTGTAAATTATATAGATTGCGGTTTTAGGATATGCAACCATATTATCCAAAACCATGCTTTTAACTCTTCAAAATAAATATGAAAAAAAAATATATATATAAAATAGAACAGCTGTTATTTTTTTAATGCAGAAGGAAATATTTTTGAATTAATACGTTTTGAAAATCCATGACAAAATAACTAACTCTGGATTAAAAGATATTTGGTATATAAATATTTTCTTTGAATTATATGGTAATCTGAGTTATATTTGTACATGATTGCACTAAGGGTACACTCTCAGAAAAGAAGACACAAAACCGGGACCCTTTCAAAAGATACTAATTTGTACACTTTAGATATGTACTTTTAAAGTAATAATATGTACTTAATGTACTAATGTGTAGTCTACCATTTAGGGGTAAATACAGTAGAAACATTTAGCTTTTGTACCAGTCACAGCTTCTTCTTTTTTAAGGGAGTGTATTTTATGGATAATGAATTACAATCTGAATTCAGCTTTGTTTAACCTTAGTAAAGAAAAGAAAAAGTGTTCTTGACTGTATCCATCCTATTCTGTTATAAAATGCCATGGTTCCAAGCATCTTATGATGTTCAATTGCTTTAAATTGTAGAAAATATTCATTCCAACAATGAAGCAAGAGAGAAACAGACTGCATTTAGCCTAAAGTAGCCCTGTTGAGTTCAGTTAATATGTTTAAGATTAAATCTGTATAGTGTAGACTTTGGTGCCATACAGAAGACAAAAAATAAATAAATAAAATAAAAATAGAGAGACCATAAAATATTCACTTTTTAAAATAGTAATATTAAAAAGAACTACTCAGATTTTCTATATAACTTCTTACAAAAAATCTGACGAAATAAGAAAAAGTGAAACATCAGACTTAAAGTGTACCTGTAATCCTGTATTTTTC
>NW_015782715.1:0-1260 GCF_001515625.1 Sinocyclocheilus rhinocerous | reverse complement strand
TTCGCGTGACTCAGGTGGTGAGCGCAGACGCTGAATCTGACCAGCCATAGACGCTAATAAACAATTACATTTACATTTAAAAAGTAATTTTTCCTAAACATACATACATTTATAAATAAATAAATACATACATACATACATAAGCAAGCGTGAGGAAGAAAATAGTAAACTAGATCCAAAATCCAAATAATAAACTATTTACGTTTAAAAAGTATTTTTTTTAAATTAAAGAAATAAATTATGATTTTACAAACCCGTTAAAGGTATAGTTTACCCAAAATTACAATTATGTCATCATGTATGTCATCATGTAATCACATGAGAAGTTTCAAACAGAAGAAAACTGTGGTAAGATCATATGCACTAATAATTTATCCATCACTTCCTAACATTATACTCATCATTAGTTATCCCATCTTTCAGTAATGTTTAATTTTGTACGCTGATCTCTGCCTCTGGTTAAAAAGAGCATGAATATAAGAAGTGAACAATTATTTCTACGGAACTGGCCTGTAATAAATGCATGCAATGAGTTAAATGTCCAGGATGAGACTGTTTTTTAGTGGAGATGTCCCTCTAGTGGTTCATCATGGCCATTTAATTACATCAGCGATTTCTTACCTCAAAATAGTACAAATTGGTATAACGCCTTAATCCTTAAGTGTCTGCAACACTCACATTATGTGTTTTCCATGCCTTCTTGTTCATATCTGATTGACCAAATTGGTAAATATTTTGTGAATGCAAGACTGGGTGTCTGTTTTAACCATAGAACACATGTTCTGACAATTTACTATTTATAAGTCTCCTTTTATGTAATTCCTACAGTTGTGTACAGTATTATTTCAGTACTGTTGAGATACTATTATATATATATTTAAAATATTTTGGATCAGTTATTTTTTTATATTACATTTTAATTAATTCTTAGTTATTTTTAGCTTTAGTATGTTGTGGTGTGCTTTTGTAATCAGTTTATTTTTTGTTGGATGTCTGTATAGTTTTAATTTTTATTAAACTAGATAAAAATTAGATGTGCTTCATTGGCAACTAATAAAATAAGCTATTTTTAGTTCGTTCTTTTATATTTATTTTATTTCAAAAAACGAATTTCATTATGGATTTAGTATTAGTTAACTATAATAACCCTGGTTGTGTAGGCTATATTAAATTATATAATTATATTGAGATTGCAAGCTGTCATTTTAAATCACTACACATTGTACGAAAGAAAACTATCTAGCAGAGGATGGTTTCGAT
>NW_015782714.1:0-1260 GCF_001515625.1 Sinocyclocheilus rhinocerous | reverse complement strand
TTATGGAAATTGTAATTATAAAATGTAAGAGGCCCAGTTTTTCTAATATATATATATCAAAAATTTATAATTTTACCCCCTTCTTGATGTACTTTATAAATAAACTAGAAGCTTAAAAGAGAACATTTATTAAGAGATGTTTATTTTTAATGATTCAGTCCAAGACAAATGTCCTTTTAGGAAAAGTGATGCAATTCAGTTCCATCACATAATGTCTGAAAATAGAGTCTGGATGATTCACAATTGTGTCAACAATAGTGTAACCTCCAGATGAGCTTGATTTGAAATTTAGACACAACTTTCATTTGTTTTTTTTTGTGTGTGTGTGTGTGTCTGTGTCATTAAATGTAAAATATATAATGTACATAGAAAATATCTTTCAAAACAATATAGAAAGATATGAAAGACTGACACGGAAGAGATTTCGGAAGACTGTGAACAGCTTTAATGAAAGAAACCATAATATGCAGTTTTTATTTATATCTCATTTTGATATTTGGTGAAATATGGTCTGGACACAAAACAGGAAGTGAAAATTGGGTGTCCACATCTAGAGGTTACACAACTGTTTAGGGTAAATGAATCCTCCAAACCCTTTTTTTCAGACACTATAGTGTCTTATGGAACTGAATTGCATCACATTAATGGAACTGAATTGCATCACTTCCTCATAAAATTACATTTGTCTTGGACTGAACTAAACACATTATCATGATTAACACTTAGTAACCTAAAACCTCATACGAAAACAACAAAACATCACATGCTTCTTTTAAGCTTCTGGTTTATTTATAAAATGCATCAAGAAGGGGGTAAAAGTTACAAATGAATTAGAAAAACTGGACTCTTACATTTTATAATGTTTGAGCATTTCCATTTTCCATTTTGCTTTTGCCTCTCATGTGTTTGTTCAATTGGTCTGGAATGAGTAAAGACAGCAACCGTTACCAGAAAGTTATTTTGAATGTCTGTAAGACTTTGATGAATCTGCAGGATGTGATGCATCTTACATGATATACACCTGTTTTCCAACATTTTTGTTTTGTATTAGTTGCATTAAACCTGAAATAACAATTATGGACTGATTTTGAGCTGAAGGTAAGATAGGCCTATCTATTTTTTTTTGTTTGTTTATTTTTTCAAAATGAAGCATCACTTACAGTAAACGAATCAGGTTCAACTTGTTTCATTTCAGTGAGTCATTTGGTTAATTGTATATTTTCTGCAGCTCAGCAGGAGCATGTCCTCTATGATCGCTAT
>NW_015782713.1:0-1260 GCF_001515625.1 Sinocyclocheilus rhinocerous | reverse complement strand
ATGTTGCATTGGCAACTAGCTGAAATTAAGTTTTTATTATTATTTTTTTTAATTTATTTATATATTTTTAATTATATTTATTTCAGTTAAAGTTTATTTAATTTTATTTACATTTTATTTAATTTCAAGTGACAAAAATTGTTTTACGGTTCTAGTTTTAGCGAACTATAATAACCCTGCTTTGAAAGAATCTGTATTGTGTAAAGCACTATAGAAATTAAATTTTCCTGAAAAAAAAAATGCTTTCTAGTTTGTATCAAAGAGAAAAAACTTTATAAACAGAAATGTTGCATTAAAAAAATTAAAGCATTCTGGTTCGGTCTCTTGAGGTGCATGAAACACTTTGTAATAATTGAGAATTAAATGTCAAATTTATTTATATAGCACCGTTAAAATCAATTTAAGTCGATCAAAATGCTTTACAACAATACAAAACCTAAAGTAATAAGAGAGTACAGATTGCTACACAGAATACGATATATGTAATAAACAAAGAAATATGTAAACTAATAAATAAATAAATATGAAAATATAATTAATATTTAAATAAGTAAATAAATTGTACAAAATTAAAGTGGTCTGGTTCAGTCTCTCAAGTGGCGTGAAACAATTTGTAATTAGAGAATTGCATTACATTATTGATACACAGAATAAGATATATGTAAATAAATAACGAAATAGTTTAGAATTTGAAGCGTTCTGGTTCAGTCTCTTGAGTTGCATGAAACGCCTCTAGTTGAACTCTTTTCCCGTCACTTATATTAAAGATGCATTGATGCATCGAGGCATAAACACCGTCTGAAAGCTCTTATCCTTCGTCTCATATTAGATTAGATCTTTTACACAAGTTCATTCAAGTCTTATAGGTTTACAGTTTGTTACAGAACAAACCAATAATAATTCCAACGAATGACCCAGTAACTGCAAAATGACTCTGAGAGATTGAGATCAGACGAAAGAAGAGTCGTGGATATCGAGAATCAGCGATTTAAAGCAGAGCTGGAGCTCGGGATCAGGCGTCCTCTAACGAGCGCTCGTTAAACACACATTAAACTCTGAGATCAGCAGCTCATGCCAAACGGCCCTCAGAGTGAAACTCCTGCTCATTTACAGACCAGAGATGAAGATGAGGGAGAATCGATGACTAAGCTTATCATAAAAACAACACAAACACATTCAGCTGTGTCTTTAAGGGCCCGAAACACGTCTAGCCCTCATAATGCATTCAGCTAATTCGGACCCAGAAGAGACAATGTTTTA
>NW_015782712.1:0-1260 GCF_001515625.1 Sinocyclocheilus rhinocerous | reverse complement strand
TTACTTTTTTTTAATACACATTCCTTCCCTTATTCATCAGTGTATATTATTCAAAAACATAAATATTTGTCTATGATGAAAGTCGAATAAGTTGCTCCATTCAGGCTGCACTATTGTTTATGTTTATCAATAGCCAAAAAGTTAAGTGATTGTTTTATGCTGTAACACAGTAATGTGATGCATAACGTAACTGTAGGCTATTAAAGTTGCAGCAATAATAGCAAATGCCATTGGGGCCATTGGGATACGTGCAGATGCTCTGGAGGGTGAACTTTACATTCAACCTCCAAGTTTCTGTCAAAAAGCTTCTTCAGAAGTCTTCCACTGCAATCCACTACAAACTCTCATTAAAGTCTGACTCCATTCAGATGTGAAACACTCACTTTCAATTAATTCCTACCTACCAATTTCAGTGCATTTCATGTTGACTGTTCCATGAAAGGGAAACTGACTTTAAACTCCATCATTTATACCATTTAGGCTTTTCTCCTGTAATGTTCCTGTGTTTAGACTCTTTTCTGTGTGTTCTGATCTTCCTCAGGTACTGCCACGGTCATTATGATCCTTCAGCAAACGGCAATAAAGACGTGAGTGCTGCTTAGTGACTTTTCACCAGGCTTATTTGAATTGTTTTCATTGTCACATTGTAACTGTACAGTAGAAGTTGTATAGTTACTGCAGTCTGGCTTGTACTATATCTTGTACAATGCAACAGTCCCACAAGGATTTTGTGGGACTTTTTTTCTGCTTTGCTGAAAATACAGAATAATAGCTTGCATACTGTCACTAAATCAGTACCGTATTTATTTATTGACATGGATTATATACTGTACATTTGAAATGTTTTAAATTATTCATGTTTGTACAGGTTAACAGTTATATCATTGTCATTTGTTTTAATATTGCTGTTGCATTTTTTAATTTATATATAGTGTTATCAGTAATTGCATTCTCTCAAAATATTAAAAAAGCCAATAAAAACTGTACTTATTTAAATATAATCTTTATTTAAATGTAAATCTTTAAAATGAGGAAATAAGATAAACATTCAAGCTGTCTGGAGAGACTGAATGCAAAAACATTATAGGGGTCATATAATGCTATTTTCAAAGATCATTTGTGTACTGGTTTAATATAATATGTTAGCATGCTTTAATGTTAAAAAATTCATTATTTTTCCATACTGTACATTATTATAGACCCAGTCTTTCTAAAACACGTCGATGTCTACAAAGCCCCTCCTTCGAAAAGAGCAGTGTG
>NW_015782711.1:0-1260 GCF_001515625.1 Sinocyclocheilus rhinocerous | reverse complement strand
TTTCATATTCATTCATTTAATTAAAAAATGTGATACCATTTATTTATTTTAAACATATATTTATTTATTTAAATATTTGTTTTATTGGGCATCCTGACCTCAGATAATATTTTTTGTTGATGTTTTCAAGTTCGCAAAAAATTCTGAAAAGTTTTGTCAGTAGTAGGTATTGTTAAGGTATTGAAACTATTAAGTTTCTTCTAACAGACTCCGAACACAATATGAGTGTTAAACAGTCTTTCTTTCAGAGGCTTTTGCAGAGTTTTGAACATGGTACACAAGTTTATGACCGTTTTGAAAATTTCAAACTGAAGCTTTTTGGATGTTAAGACTACTTTGCCATGATGTAGATGACTGAGATAACATTTGCTGAGTTCACATTTGCACAAAGATCTGAAAATAGACATGTTGTTGCACGCATGACAAAATCAAGATAGAGGCAATATCAAACTTCACTGATTGTCTGTCTTAAATTTATTCACGTAAACTTTGTTCAAACACTCAGTGTTGTGTAATATACACTTTACGGTACATACAGGGACTCCAAAAAGTATCTGGACACTTTAGCCACCATTCAACTTGAATATTACATTATGTATGACATTATTTATGTACAGTAGTATGGCATTGTTTTTAATGGTATTACAGAATATAATAAAATATCAAGCCAAGTCGCATTTATTTTAAAGACAAAATAGCCCATGCACACTTCTTAAGCAAAACCAATTAGTTTTAAACTAGGTTTTACTATTTACACAAGTTTTAAATGAAAAAATAATATTGTGTTTAATATTAAGAAATTAATTTGAATAATTGATGGATGTGAAATCATAGAAGAGTATGTTCATAGTTTATATGATGTGACAGGACACCTGTGTGAACTTGAGGAACTGACTTCATACATCCACTAAATGAAAGTAACTGCAAAAAGGCCCAGAAACATGGCAGTTTCACTTAATTTTATTTTATTTAATTTTATTATTTTGTTTCATTTCATTTCATTTTAGGGCCACTGCATATTGTGCTCTACATTTTATACCCAGTACTCTGTTCTTTAATTTCTATTCTGACATGCTATATGTTGCATATGTTTAAATTATATTCCATTCTTTTCTCTTCAATTATTACTGTGTTTGACACAGTCTTTTACTCTTGTATAGCAACCCAAAAGTCTATACTCTGATCTCCATCATTTCTACTCTAAGCACTATACTCTGTTTGACACTCTCTATATTCTGTACTCTATATCTCTGGCTGCTT
>NW_015782710.1:0-1259 GCF_001515625.1 Sinocyclocheilus rhinocerous | reverse complement strand
GCAATTGCGAGTTATAAAGTCAGAATTGCGAGATATAAACTCACAGTTCTGACTTTTTTCTCGCAGTTCTGACTTTTTTTCCTGCAATTCTGACTTTTATAAACTCACAATCGCGAGTTATAATGTCCAATTCTGAGGGAAAAGACTATTTTCGCAATTCCGATTTTATAACATGCAATTACGATTTTATATCACGCAGTTCAAACTTAATAACTTGCAACTGCCCAGCTTTACCACATATAAATGTCAAGCAGTTAAACAGCCCACCTTTTGAAGATGTAGCCAGAGATCTAAATGCACTGAGCTTCCAAAAGCAAACTGCTTCAGATAGTTCTGTGGGAGAGAACAACACAATTGGTCGTGAAATATGACTTGAAATTTGTATGAACTCTTAAACTTGTTCAAAAACATGAGAGTACAGTCAAACTTACACTGAGTCCTTTGGCAAACACAGGCTCTGTCAGGAATTCAGAGAGCATTTTAAGCACTGCAGCTCCCTGAAATGACAAACATATGAAATGCATTTATCTCTGACTGGACTGAAACTACCCTGACTGCTTTATGACTTTATTTGCAGTCCCTCAAGAGATCGCGCTTTTGGTGGTCTTTCGAAATTCCACAATATCAGAGCTCAAGCTGAAACCCAACATAGATCCAACATGAAGATCCAAAACATTTTTTAATGTTGTAATCTATTCAATTGTTATGAGTGGTTGCCAGGGTGTTGCTAGGTGGTTGTTGGGGTGTTCTGAGTAGTTATTCGCAGCTCATTACTATCTTGTTGCAGAATGCTTATCAACCTGTTTGCTATGCAGTTGGTATGTGGTCGGTAAAATGTTCTTAGTGTGTCACTGTCTGGTTGCCGTGGTATTCTGAGTGTTCTTGGAGTTTTCAGTCGAGTTTCTAGAGTGTTCTTCTTGGATTCTAGGCTTTGCTAATTTGCTAGGTCTCATGATAGTGCAGTAGAGTTTTGTACCTTGCTGTAGGAAATTGTGTTGAACATTTCGCTAATTTCTGAGGGTGTGTTGACCCCTTCTTCCTTTCGGGAAGAGGGGGTGAGAGGAGCTCAAGCTATCCACAGCAAACGCTCTTTGCAGGTCATACAGAATGATCTGGTCTTTCTGGTGAGGGATAGAGTTGATTGTCAATTACATCAGTTACAAGGTGTGACTCTTCTATTTATTTAGCTGCACTGCAGCATGCAATACTACATCCTCTCTCAAAGGTGAAGTGTGTAACTTCTGCACCACTAGTGGCTA
>NW_015782709.1:0-1259 GCF_001515625.1 Sinocyclocheilus rhinocerous | reverse complement strand
AGGTTATGTTCAGAATACAGGATCTTTGTAGTCATATATGTTTGTTTTCCCAGGGTCACGCCTCATGTGAATACATCCACTATTTACTTTGATAGAGTCAGTAACCACTAACTAAACCATCTGTTATACCACAGTTAGTTGGCTGTGAATGAACGACATGCGACAATGGACTTCTGCTTATTGAGAGCCAATCTGACCAAAATACCAGAGGTTAGTTTCAAAAGTCTGTGACAGCAGGTTTATGTCTGCATAATATTATTAACCATAACAGCTTAATTCAAATGTTAGTGTTATTTTATGTCTTGCTTGATCATGTTTTGCTGTTGGAGTGTATTGTAAGTATTAGAAAAATAAACAATTATTTTTTAAAAATCACTCTTGTGTATTCACTCTGTGACGCAGATGCAGATTGAAATCCAGTAATCACTCAAATAGAAATAGTCATACAATTTCTATTAAAATGAGGTCACCAAATCAGAAAAAGGACCCGGATGTCTAGTTTTTTTTCTCATTTGTGTTGAAACCATATCTGGGGGTGGTTGCGGTAAGATGGTGGTCTGATTTTTTTCTTGAATGTATCACTTCCTTAAACCTCTGTGGACTTACCTTCCTAACCAGTGCAGGGTACACAGTTCTACATTTCTCTTCCAGTTTTCTCTTCTCTTCTGAAAAGTCCTAGAGCTCAACACGAATCTGTTGACTTTCGTTTTAAAACTTTAAAGCCAAAAAGCACTGTTAGAGAATGTAAAAAAAAAAAAAAAGATCATGAAAAGATCATATAATTGTTTATTCAAGCAGAAATGCAATTGTTCAGAAAGGGTTGAGTGTAAAGCATATAGTTTCCACAGAAAATAAAATTGCTTTAGTTGGGGCTTGACAAAATTTATGCAGCACACAAGTTTTAATCGCAGTTCTGTATTTCATAGCAATTTTAACAATGCATAGCTTTGTAGTAGTACATACGAGTCTTCTGGTATGTATGGTGCGGGAGAACTTGTGAATGTAACACCAGAATAAACTTTCCAGCCACAAAGCTTCTGTAAAAATGTCTTCCTTGGATGATTTTAGATTTTGGAGCAGTATAGAGAGAGAGAGAGAAATGTATTAATTCATTATTTTTTATTACATCAGAAGCACATATCAGAAGTACATATACATATCTTGGATGAAAGGAGGTCTTGCAGTCAAAATGTTGAGAACCAGTGCTTCATAGTCATACATACATATACAGTATCTCACAGAAGTGAGTACACCCCTCA
>NW_015782708.1:0-1259 GCF_001515625.1 Sinocyclocheilus rhinocerous | reverse complement strand
GGCTGTATAAGCCCACGAAAGTTACAGGAATTAGTGATTAAAGACGTTTAGGCACCATAATGATGGGATCTAAATAGGAAATAATGACTGTGGGAAATAGGTTGATTTGACAACTGTTTTACCTAAATTGTCTGTAATCGGATGATAAAAAAACCCTTCTGCCTTTGTACTAGAGCAACTATTTAATGGCCTAATTAAACAGAAATGTAGAATTAACTCTCTCTTTTTGAAAAGTACTGTGAATGTTTAATAAAATACAAATTACAAAACAATTACATCTTACAAGAATAGTGAATTGTGTATTTGTAATAAACTTAAGTCAAAAAAAAAACATCAATTAAAAAAATGTAAACTTTTTTTATGCTATATACACATGCATACACATATATAGTCAATGCTGTACAGTCTGCTGTTACAGTACAGTTGTAAATGTACTAAGGCTAAATGCGTGAGTCAGAGAGAATTTGACTTTAACCATGATGGTGATGATAGATTGTAACTCAGTCAGGAAGAGGAAGCTGCTTCTTACAGGTAGTGCGGCAGCAAGCAAGAACATTTCCCACTTATGACTTCACATAGTGAGCCAGTGGTCATAAAGAGATGAATACAGCCTCCCTTCACAGGAAAGCTACAGGAAACTGTGACAATTCACTGATTTCAACTCTTATGTAATGGTAATACTTTTGTCTCTCCTACATATCTCTTTTTCACAGTTGTTCCTTGAACTGTTATCTGTTATCATATTTGTCACACAGAGTATTATAGGACACACTCCTGCTTGTGATGGGTCATTATCCTAATGTGATTTACCGCCAAACTACCATGTTCATCCTTTACACCTCGCTCGCCCCCTGTATTTCTTCCCAATTTAATCACCATAAATCTCATATGGCATATTCACATCATGGAGGGGTGGTCCACTGGGCCTGGTTACAGTAGCCTTTGAGGGCTAAATAAGAGAGGGTCAAAGGTTAAGAGGAGTATTAGCAGGAAGATGGTGTGACACTGATTATGAGCAGTCAAAGCAAGTATGAGCAGGGGTTATGTCACCCCGAAAGGGTCGAAGCGTATACGTTTCAGCAGGATAGCTCCAGTAAGGTCAACCGTAGGTCAGGGAAATTATTTTAGCCGCTCAGGCTTTGTCACCAGGCTGCCTGACTGCCTTTAAACATACAGCATACCATGTACCATTAACAGCTGAATATCAAGTAACGTACTGGGGCACTTAGCTTACTTCCCCCTATAGAGCTCAACTTTTC
>NW_015782707.1:0-1259 GCF_001515625.1 Sinocyclocheilus rhinocerous | reverse complement strand
TCATCTTCCTTCCCTCTTTCTCTCTCTCGCCGCTGTTTCTGACGCTCAGCGGAGGCAATCTGGCTTCACCCACCCAACTCTTCTTCAGTCTCGCCGAGCAGGAAACACTGCAGCAGGCATCGGCAGAGGTGGGTAGTCAAGCAACAAGGCGAGCTCTCTCTTTGCTTTCCTCTCCATCTCATCCTGCTTCCCACCCATGTGTGAGTGTATATGTGTGTATGTACCGTGCAGCGAAAGGGAATCCTGTCTTTCCGTCTCCTTGTCTTTCCCGTCTCTGCATCTGCTTGCTGCATTGAGAGGTATATCTGCATACCGTATAGCACAGGGAGTTAAAATCTGATTAATGCATGCTGTGTCTGATTAAATTAGCATTAGGCATCATAATAACATTAAAATATTGAAAGGAGCTGATGTCTGTGAAATGCATTGAAGAGTAAGCATTTGATGGCTGAATATGAGCATCATGCTCTCACCTGCTGCAGTGTCCATCTGTTGCCTACAAATGCTGGCTTTACGCTACGCAGTCCGTCATTGGTGTTCTATTATGGCTTACTTATAGTAGATGCTGTGCAGATGAGGCTGTGTTATGGTTTCTCTGAGCTGTCATGTTATTATAAGTACTGTCCGCTGGAGAGGAAGTGGATTTTCCTGCTAGGTTTGTGTGGATGGTGTCGCTCTGCCTCTGGGCACTGGGCCGAGGCTGGTGAACATGAGGAAGTTGCAAGTCGCAGGGATTTGGTGCAGTAAGTTTTAAATGGCTGCTACGACACAAAAAAGGTGGCAGCTTCGAAGGCTGGAGCTTGTTCTTTTGTAAAGGATGTCCGTCACTTTTGTATTGTGTGATCTCAACCATGTTTAGAAGACCTGGGGAATGGGATAGCACTGTTTTTTTTTAACTTTGCGTTATTAAACTGCATCTGTATTTGAAATGTAGGATTCATAGATATCATCATTTTGTAAGGCATACTATTGTCTGTGTAATATAGCTACAAAGTAAACTGCTGTCATAAAACAAATCATTAAATTTGCAAGAAATTCCTCCATGCAGTATTGTAATTTGGTGTATATCAGGGGTGAATTCTAATCTTGTGTTTTTGGTAAACAATATGGCATAAACTAAAGCTCAATGTAAACATTACTATTATAAATAAACAATAGACTTTAGTAAGGGTAGCACCACACTGAATTTTTCACAGGAATGAAAACAAGGCTCTGAGTGATAGAAGTACAGTGTTCAATGGATTGTGCTGTTGTTTAAC
>NW_015782706.1:0-1259 GCF_001515625.1 Sinocyclocheilus rhinocerous | reverse complement strand
GTGTGTGTGTGTGTGTGTGTGTTATTTATTTATTTATTATAGCTGCATTTGTTTCTAAAGGGGATTATTCACAAAATGATTATCATTTTAAAGGTTCTTATTATCAAAAAGTTAAAAAATACCAGCACTTTGGTAATTCATTTATGGAACGTTGAATAAGAGGGGTGTGGGGGGTGCACAGTGTGGGTGCTAGTTGGCCAGAATAAACTGAAAATTGGACCAAACTTTACACCAACCGATAAAAATCTGGCTTTGTGAGACTAGTCCCAGAGAAGCATGAAGTGCCAGTACTAAACAAAGCTGTTCTGCACATCGCTTCATATCTCCGCTCTTGCTTTAAATAAACATCATGTGTCTCTGAATAAACTTCTGAATACACTTCAAGCCATGACATGCTTTGCACAGTTCTATTGCGCCTTCCTGCCTTTCCTTCAAACCGTATTGCGTTCAGTCTATCCTGCCAGACACGTGTCCGTCTGGCATTCCCCCGCCCACGTTCTCCCAGCATGCATCAGGCCCTGTTGCAGTGGGTGACTCGGTGCAAACATACGCCCCCCCGCATAGCGCCATACTTCTGTCTGCGTTTCGCCGCTCTATAAACAGTGGGCGAACGGAGGCGGGGCCTCGGTTTTTGACAGACAGCTGCGTAGGTTGTGGTCAAGCCCAGACACGTTAAAGACCGCTGGGCAGCAATAGAGCTCGTTGACACGCTGATTGGTGGAATGTTGTCGTTAAGTGGCAGTATATGTGTGTAGGTGGATGTCCGACATGCTGCTCCTGTTTAGATTGGACAAGCCTACCACCCACAACATCCATGCCTGTCACTCTCCGCTCCCATTCCAGCCAGAAGGCCTCACGGACAGGAAAAATCCCCTTCTGTGCCCCCTGTCAGCCAATAGATCAAGACTGATTGACATCTTGTTTAAATGAGTTATAGAGCAGTCTCGCAGCATTGATCAGCAGACACAAAAACCACTAATCAATAGCTAGTCGTGGTGAAGAGGACGATGAGGGGTTTTCTACCCAGCTTTACCAGTTCCTCTAAGGTCTCTAAGGTCACTCATGGAGTCATAACAACTACTTAAGCCATCAATCACATATTGATCGCCTGTTAAAAAGCCCAGAGCCAACATCAGCCATCGTCTTCTCTGCCCTGATCCCAGCTGGAATTGTCTAATGGACATATACACATGATATATGTCAGCCACAAACAGATTTATCAGCCAATCAGTGACCTGTCTATGCTTTATGTAAGCCAA
>NW_015782705.1:0-1259 GCF_001515625.1 Sinocyclocheilus rhinocerous | reverse complement strand
CAAAGGAATATATATATATATATATATATATTTAAATGTTCTTGGTTACTTTTATTGTATGGACAAGAAGACATTATTCAAATATTGTATGGAATGGCATGGGTGTTACTAAATAATTTTTTTGGTCTACTATTCCTTGAATTGTCTATAAAAGCCTATTGAGAACTGCATATCTTGTGATATTCTTGTGATATGCTTCTTGTGAGGTATGACGTTTTAAGTTACATTGAAAGAATATCCATACTGTATGGTCCATTATGAGCATCAAATAGTACTGGGAATTATTACAGTTTCCTGGAAAATAAAGATTAATCCCATTCATGTGTGGAACATCAGATTTAAGCACATCTCAAAGATATTGTTGAATAGCAATCTGAAATTAAACGCCTCACTAATCTTTATAAAACGCCAATGGAAAATTCTCAAATCTAACAGTTGCTTCTTTGTACTGTTTCTCTGCTTGTCCTTGACCGTAATCTCTCTCAGAAAGTGAAGTGAAGTACTCCAGAGGATTGGAAAATAACAGTGATGCACCCAGTTACTACGTGCGGCTGGGGTCTCTGTCCAGCAAAGTCCGGGACAGGGCTTTCCAGAGGGCTGTAGATAAAGTTAGTTATGCCATTCAACACAGCCAAGAGTCCATATCTCAGCTGAACCACACCATGGATCTAGTAGGTTGATCCGAGATGAATTCAGAGATCTGTAATAACTGTCAAAATATTGTCTTTTAATGTAATGTTTTTTTATTATGCTTTTGCTATTAGATTGATTATACCCGCAATAATTTTGATGTGTCTAACCAGAAGCTACATGAGAAACTGAGTTCGCTGATGGGCTGGAAGAGTCAAGAAGAGAATGAGACGGTCACAGACAATGAGGCTGAGGTATCCAAGATATCATGTGACTGGAAATTAGGGCTGCACAATAGTGGGGGAAAAAATGACTTTGCAATATTTTATTTTTTGATATATATTGTGATATAAAAAAATACACAAATTTTCACCAGAATGATGTGAATACCTATTTACTTTAGAGGGGCGATTTTGTTGTGGAGTGCAAAATAAAAATAATTTTTAAAAAAGCTGAAAAATGACTTTTTACGACTTTTTTAATGGCAAAATCCTTTTAGGGCTTAACGATTTAGGAAACGTTATAAATAAAACAAAAATTATTAGAGTAAATTTGACAAGAAAATACTATTTCAGTCGTTCTACTTAAAAATTTCACATTTAATGCAGTGTGTTACTTGCCGTTTCTTT
>NW_015782704.1:0-1258 GCF_001515625.1 Sinocyclocheilus rhinocerous | reverse complement strand
AATTCAGCTTTGATCACAGGAATAAATTACATTTTACAATATTTTTACAATAGAAAAATTGTAAAATAATATTTCACAATATTACAGTTTTACTGTATTTTTGATCAAAGATTTCTTTCAAAAACATTAAAATGTCTATCTGACCACAAACTGTAGTGTAGTGTAATTTTGATTTATTTATTAATGTTGTCTCTGTAGGATACATGCTGATTTTAAACTGAAATCAATATACAGTAACTGACACTGTTACAATTTAAATCCAGCAGCTGGTGATTTTATACTTTGACATCTGAATATAGTTTTTAAATATGCTGATCACTGACCGTACTGTTGATGTTTAAGTCAAGTTCATCCATCTTTAGCAAACCTGTCACTTTAGGTCACAGACTGTGTTATGGTGACTAATGATCACTTTTCCACTGGGGCTGGTGCCGGAGCTGGAGCCGGTGCTCGGACAAGAGTGGCATTCGTTCAGAACCGGCTCGCGTTTCCACTGGCAGAGAGCAGATCCTTCTCCTTCTCCATCTCCGTCACCAACCTGTGACCGGAATCGCTTGTTATCTCTTGCAGAAGGAGAGTGTTGATCTGCTCTGCCGACCACTGCTGAACTGACATATTTAATTGTTAAAAATGTCGCCTTTCAATTTGCTGTCTGTAGTGGAAACTCCGCCTACTGACGTCATAGGTTCCCTTGTTGGAGACCAGCAAAGTTCGGAATCAGGATCTGAAAAGCGATATGGGATATCTCTTCACAAGAAGAAATGGCCGCAGTTGAAACTAAAATTTTAATTAAATTAAAAGTGCCTGTAAAAATTCAGCAATTCGCTTGTATGGTGAAATGGGTAAAAAGAAAAAAGATTCATAAAGACCTACGAAAAATATGATTTGAATGAAAACTATATAGAGCTGCGATCAACTCATTGACATTACCATTCTTGTGCTTCTCACACGAGCAATGTATAAAATATAAAAATATACATTTGAAAGAGCAATGAATGAAGCACAGTAGTTGTACCTGAGTGAGCGGGCCGGTCGGCTCAGCGCTGAGATCACAGTCTTCAGTCAGCTGCTGTGTCACAGATGCATCAGAGGGACCGTAAAGGATGTTGTCATTTTCATCTGTCCACTCAGACTCTGCAATCAACAGACAAGACAGCAGCGGGCACATATCAGTATGATGATAATGCTTATTAATCTTTGCACACTTTGTCAGATCTTAAAGGGGTCATAGGATGCTACATGCACTTTTACAAGCTGT
>NW_015782703.1:0-1259 GCF_001515625.1 Sinocyclocheilus rhinocerous | reverse complement strand
TTAATCTTCGATTGGGAGCTTCAATCTCCCACAGCTGAGTGCTTTAGTTAAACACCAATCAGATCACACCGAGCTCTCAGGGGAGCCAATCCGGCGCAATGAATGACAAAATAAAACACGAAGGAATGATGCACAATTACACCGAGAAAACCTTTGCACAACAACAAAGCATCTTGTTCGACGACACAAGGGAATTCGGTTTCCATGTGGTGCTGATGTTTTCGACCTGTAATTGCTGCATTAATATGTATTTCCGGGAGATGCATCATGGCTGTGGATTAGAGATGTGCAAAATTTAATATTTTCTGAACTGTTTAGTTGCCTGAATGTGTAGTCCAGTGATCGGTTTTAAGGATGCGGTGTGTAATTAGGCTGGTTTTGGGTTTACCTGATCCTGGTGGTGTTTCTTTGAGGCCTTTTTTTGCATAAAAATTTTTTTAATTCTCTTACATGGTTGTGCGAGGAAAAACCGACATGTTTGATTCAGACAGGATGAAAATCAAGTAGTCTGTGGGTCCAATGCTATCAAAACAAATGGTAAACGAGAAGAAATGCACATCTAAAAGCCGCTATCTTTAGGAAGGAGTGTGTGTGCTGGTATTCCAACTAATACTTTAACCACCCATACACACTAATCCCAAACCTGATTGACTCAGGCCAGACGAGAAAGCACTAACTGATTTCTACAGATATATACGTTTCCAGCAGGGTTTCCTAATGGACACAGCCAATGGGACACGACGAGCCGACCTGCAGCTGGGTCTCTAACACCTGACTGCACTATGTTCCATTCACAGCAGCCCGTGGTTCCACTCGCCACAGATCCACCAAACAGCATGTAATCACTGCGCAGTGAATTAAAGTCAGAGCTAAACACATACGTAATAAGTCAATGGGGTCCAAAGTTACTATCTGGACCCCATTGACTTTCATTGTATGGACAAAAAGAGGTTGAAACATCCTTCAAAATCTTCTTTTGAAGAAAGAAAGTCAAACATGTTTGGAACGACAACCAATGTTCAAATTTATTAAATAATGTAGTACTTATTATAACAGGCACATTTACATACTATAACTATTGCCAGATATGTGGTATCCAGCCTTAACTGATTAAAACCGTGTTGCGTGGTCTTGCGTGTGTGTATGTGTGTGTGTGCTCGTACATGTGTGTGTGGCTCTACAGAGATAGTTGAGGGGTAAAGCGTTCCATTTACCCAGAGACCAACTCTGCTTTTCTGCTCGTTTCAGGGGAATCGGAC
>NW_015782702.1:0-1245 GCF_001515625.1 Sinocyclocheilus rhinocerous | reverse complement strand
ACACTCACACACACACACACACACACACACACTCACTCACTCACTTACACAGATTTTTTTTTTTTACATTGTTTCAAAAATAACAAATGCAGTAAGATGCGTATTTTGTAAAGTGGCTCACTTCTTTAATATTTCTCAGTCTTCCTATGTTTAATATGCAGTTGTGTGAGGGACTGAGCTGTCGTGTTTTACAGTGCCACCCGTGATAAATTATAAGGCAGTGTCATACTTCACCTGCATTCACCCTGTTTGTAAGCACTAACTGATGTTGATGGTTATTATTATATCAGGCGTTTGTTCAGTCGCTGCTGTTTATTTCTCCTTTTCTAGGATGGTTTGTTTGTTTCAGACTGATGATGCTCCTTCTACATGTTCTTCACTGTTACTCTGAGGAAATGCTTTAAATCATGCGGTACGTTGTTACGTCACTCCTAATAACAGTTACTGATTTTATTATACTTTAAGTCAAGGCACTTCTGGCAAAACCAGTGTGTTTTCATGCACTGCTCTGTTTTGAGGTCTATTTTGCTTCCATATCATGTCTTCATTCAGACTAGTGTAAAGAAAAAATCCAAAATACACATTTAAGTGTTTATTTTATTGCGTCTGTAGATTTCAGTTCTTTAAAGAGTTTGTTTTCTCTTACACACCAAACTTTACAGTTTTATTCTTTTCTATATTCTGAAGGTTTGTTCATACTCCTAAAAACCATGCTGAAAATGAGTTTTCTCAGTTTTCTCTGTTGACAGTATTTTCTGATTTATGGAGTGATAAAAGAGAAATCCACAATCCCCTCTAGAAGAACCTTTAACTCTAATGTTGACGAAATCAAACAAGAAATGTCAACCTTGCTTTATGTTCAGATTTCTGTTTTTGAAATGTATGCGCATTCATGCATAATTAATTAAATAATGCATGATTTAAACAAAACATTTCAGAAAAATTTGTTACGTTTATAAATGTGTTCATGTGTTCGTTTAGATGAATGTGTTTCCTGGAGACCCGCGTGTTCAGTTGCTGATGAATCAGGTGTGTTTGATGAGGGACACTGTGGGGAGCCGCTGATGAAGATGATGATGAAGATGATGGTGAGAGAATGAGCGGAGTGTTTCAGTGATGCGATGAGGGTCGAGTCCTGCTGTGTTTGTTAATGCGGGGCCTCCAGGGGCCGCTGGAGCAGATCATCCAGAGCTCATAAACATGCACAGACTGCCCTTTACACACACACACACACACAGAGTGGCA
>NW_015782701.1:0-1259 GCF_001515625.1 Sinocyclocheilus rhinocerous | reverse complement strand
GTCATTCCTGTAAATGAATGAACTCTGTGTACAGTACAAGATTAAGCTCTCAGTAGAGGAGTGAATGGCCAAAGCAACCAGAGACATAATACAAAGTGCTTTTAAAAGTACATGCGATGATGGGATATAGATTGTTTGTACTTTACAGTTGTAACTGAATATTGGTTGAATATTGGTCTTTATCATCTTGTTGCCATAGTGCACCATCAGACTAATGCTAATCCCATAAAACCACAGCCTGTTTCCAGTCCAATTTTTCATTTTTTATGTTGAGATTCGTGCCATTAAAAGCTCATCCAAAGTTTTGCACAAGTAATTCGATAGATTCAACTTGAACAGACTGATTACATGCAGTTCGCTTTATGCTGGTGTATTTCTCATCAGATTCCAGACAGATGCCACTGCCTTGTCATGCATTTAAATTCATCTCCATGAGCTTTTCTGCGCCTGCACATTTGAAGGAAATAGTCAAGCATGTACTTGAACATTAACAAGTAGTTTGGCTTGGCAAAACAGTATTCCCCTGTTTGTAAACAAGTCCTTATCTGCACATTTTATGATCCTTGTGAGTTGATCTGACTGTGAAACGTCTCTCGCGCCCGGGTGCATCAGCTCAAACGCAGCAGAACGGTTCTGGATGGCTTGCTGGATAAGATGCATTTACATCGTCAAGAGTCTGACAGTAATAATCTGGTCTGTCTGCAAAGTGATGTTCACGCACAGGTGTTCGACTCGATCCCAGTAGTGAGGTTGTCCAAAAAACAGGCCTTCCTAAATGAGCCCAGATATGGAGAGGAATTCACCAGAAAGAGGAATTTTAAGAAAGCAAGGGAAATGCAAATTAATTTCCAGCGAGACAACGGGAGACAGTGGGGCGCCGGATGTACGCACCTCCCCCGTAATTTCCCACTCTCCGGGTCTGATTCATCTCCTGTCAGCGCAGTCCACTACCTAAACCTAAACACTGTTATTGCAGAGCGCACAAACACATTGATTTCAGACACAACGTTTGCACTCAATTCATCTAAAAAACATCCACATTCTCACTATGTGATCAATACACAGAACAAGAGTTTATAGATTAATACAAAAAAACTATTACAATTCACACAGACACTAGGAGTGCACAAGTTTGGGTCTGATAAAAAATGTGATTGCTTTTTTAAAATAAAATTCCAGGTTTACTGCTTGCTTGTTGGGCTGCACAATTTGGCCAAAATTTTGTGATTACAAATCCATAAATGATAATAATAATAATA
>NW_015782700.1:0-1259 GCF_001515625.1 Sinocyclocheilus rhinocerous | reverse complement strand
CTACACACGCAATTTTAACTGCGAAATGTCAAAAACAGCTTTTTTTCTAATTCATACACACACGAAGAAGTCATTGTTAATCTGTCATCAATGGACAACATCACTTTAAACTAAAAGAAATGCACTTTTTAATCAACAATACCTCTCCAGCAGGGCTCCTGATGTCTCTCGTGCGTTCTTCCTCCTCCTCCTCATCATCATCATCATCTGAAGCAGGCTAAACGCTTTAATTGCAGTGATGAGGAGATGTGCATCAGTTGTCTGTCTGTGATGCTGTGAGTGAAGCACGTGTGCAGAGATGCCGAGAGATCATATAATCATAAACATCTACAAATCCAAACGTTTTCGGCACTGATGCATGTAAAGAGGATTAGGCTACGCCATATTCTCTGGAAAAAAAGAAATATGATTTTGCTAATAATAATAATATTAAAAATTATATAAAACATAGCCTAAATATAGCTAATCGAATTTTTTTTGTATATATAATCGTTTAACAATAGGCCCTATATACGTTATTTACAAGCAAAATGTTTCACAGAGATATTTTAGCTGTGATGAACGCGTTCGTGCGTCCTTTATACACTTGCGTCGCGTCAAATATATGCACAAATATATTGAAATAATATAGGCTATGTTAAATATATGTTGCAAACAGTGAGTGAATCTCAATGACATATATTTTTGAAATAGGAAATATATTTAGTTTCAAGCTTCATACACCAAAATATATTTCTAAACGCATTTTTTTTTATTGCAATTTCTTGGACTGAAATATATAGGTGTCAAATGCTTTTATAAATATATTTAAAAATATAAAAAAAATACACAAAAATGGCCAAAAATATATTAGTAGAAAATATATGTACGTAAATATATTTTGAAATCTATTTTAACAAATAAATTTTTTGGCCATTTTGAAAAAATATATTTTTTTCTGTATGAGGTAGTCTTTCCACTTAGTTTCTAGTCTCGCAAAGTTACACTTAAATTTAATTTTGAATTAAAAGCAGAACGCTTGGTTTGTTTGTGTTTTGATATCGATTGAATATCGATGACGTTTTAGTTCGCACAAGCGCTGCGTTTGCTCTCTCACATTTTTAGCTTCGCTTTATTCGCGTCTATCCGGGCCGCCGTAGTCACGCTGAAGGTTTTTCCATCATGGCAGCGTCCGTCGCTCACGCTGCGCGGTCCTCTTTATTCAAAATAAACAATAACATTAATGGAATATCTAGTTTAGTTTCATTCAGCAGGAGGAT
>NW_015782699.1:0-1259 GCF_001515625.1 Sinocyclocheilus rhinocerous | reverse complement strand
TGAACTGACAGACCACAGTGGAGATGAGGGAGCTAGGAGTCAAGGTGGAGTTGCTGGGTCGACGGACCGAGGCGGAGTCCGGGCCGCAGAGTTTAGAAGCAGAGACCGTGCATCCTCCGACCACGGTTGAGCTGGAAACTGACAGACCCGAAGCGAATCCACTCCACAGATGGAGAGCTGAGGGACTGGCAGGATGCAGCAGCAGAGGGGGAGAAGATGGCAGACTCATGAGAGGAGGTGGGAGAAGGGAGTCTGGGTGGGAAAGGTGGTGAAATTCTCCTGAGGACAATCTTTGGATGACCGCGCTCGTCCGGCTAGCTGGTGTAATGAGTCACTTCCAGGAACAGTCTTGCATGGTCCTCGAGAGATCGCTCCCACTGCTGCAGCAGGAGTAGTAGGAATTCCGGATGTTCAATAAGCGTAAAGAAAAGGAAAACTTTCAAAATGGAAAAAACAAATGTGTGGACACACGCCGCTTAAACTTGTGGCCGGGTATTCTGTCACACTTGCTGGTGGGAGATAAAGCACACGACGCAGGAGTTGACTAATACACAGTCTTTAATAATAATCCACAGGAGAACAGACAGGAAATCCAGGAAGACAGGCAAATCAACTGTATACATAAACAATAACTGGCTACTGAAGGAACAGAATGGGTAGACTTTATACGAACGCAGATAAGGCACTAATAACATAACTAAACACAGCTGGACTGACTGAAGTAATCAAGGGAAGACAGAAACTAGGTCAAAGTAGTAAAACTAAACAGGAGAACAGGAAACCAAAGAAACACAACAAAAAGTTCATAATGGTGACAACTTGAGCACAAATGGAGAGAAAAAAAAAACTCATTTAGAGGTCTTTAGTATTGCATGGAAAGACAGTATGTCTAACTATAGACATGCTATAAAAGCTGCCAAAACCAAGCATCTCTGCAAACATGTGGAAAATAACCAAAACAATTCAAGTTTATTATTTAGTACAGTGGCTAGATTAAGGAGTAATCAGACATCACACAGACTGAATATTCCATGACAGTTTAGTAATAATGTTTTATAAATCTGTGGTAAAAACTTATCAAAAAATTAAGTTTTGAAAACATCATAGCTACACATTTATGCAAAGTTGCAAAAAAAAAAAAAGGATAGAGAATGGCAACCTGACATCAAAAGTTCAATCAATCACACCCGAACCAGCTATTTAATCTCTCCAGGAGCACTTGATAATTACAGACAGCTGTGTTGGAGCAGGGCTGGAAC
>NW_015782698.1:0-1259 GCF_001515625.1 Sinocyclocheilus rhinocerous | reverse complement strand
AGTCACACGCGACCTTTAATCCGGGAGTCCACACGGGACAACACCACCGCCTTTCACGCGCCACGGCAAAAGAGCGAGGTCCGCACCATCATTCTGCTTTCCCTCTCTTTCACTGTCTCTATACCTCCTTCTCTTCATACTCCTCTTTCTGCTGCCCATTTTTCTGTTTGCTTTGCTCTCTCATTCAGACGGAGGCATTTCGGTTGTGTTTTCTTTTGTTTGGAGTTTAAACACAGGGGAAATCGTCACTGTTCATGATAAATAATGTCCTCAGTGTTACACGCAGCACTTTTTCAGCTGGAAAGGGTCTTTGACAAATGTTGATGCTGCAGGGAGGTGTTTATCACGAGCAGCTCGCAGATGACAGCGGATCGGCCAAAGAGAACCGCATGATGTACAGCGACTCAGTGCCGCGACGGGTCGGGAGCTTCTACAGGGGTCAGTCTCCTCACACTTATGCACATGATGCTTCTGATTTTAACAAATGATATAGACAGAGTTTGAAGTGACAAGCTACAAGAAATGTGCATGCCATCAGATTGTTCTTTGCAAGCGAACGATAAAGTAATGTGTTATCATAATATATAATAATTCTTACTTTTTAATTCAGAATTTAATTTAATTTGATTTGATTTCTATGTTGTCTAATTCATTTATTAGCAGATGCAATTGAACACCTCTCTGTTCCTCATGCTGTAGTCATGTACTCTAAGTGCATGCATAATAAAAACAAACAATAAAGTAATGTTTTATCATAATACTAGTTATTTTGTTACTTTAATTTATTTAAATTATAATTTAAATTTTTTTTTCTATATTGTCTAATTTATTTAGTAAAGAATGCAATTGAAAACCTGCAGTTGAAAACCGTTCCTCTTACTGTAGTGCATGCATATTAAATAATAAAAAAACAACAACAAAGTAGTGTTTTATCGTTATACTGGGATTAATTTTATTAATTTATAAAAATGTATTAGTTTATAATTCAGTTTAATTTAATTTAATTTAATTTAATTAATTTTTTTGTTGTCTGTTTATTAACAAATGCAATTGAAAACTGTTCCCCGTACTGTAGTTCATGCATAATAAATAATAAATTAATAACAATAATGTTTTTATCATAATACCAGGGTTATTTTGTTAATGTATTAAATTACATTAAATTAAATATTTTGTTTTACTTTATTTTTTATGTTCTCTAATTTATTTACTGACAAATGCAATTGAAAATCTCTCCGTTCCCCATACTGTAGTCGCGT
>NW_015782697.1:0-1259 GCF_001515625.1 Sinocyclocheilus rhinocerous | reverse complement strand
TTTGGCGTACTATTTATACGCACTTTCATGAGATCGGGTTGGAAAGAAATATCACAGAAGAGAAACAACGCATTTAACTATAGGCTACTACTCACTCTTTTCGCTGGTCGTCGACTTGCCATTTTTGGAGTAACCATGATCTGTCGAAGAGTATGAAAAAACGTATATCCGTTGGTCTGTGTTTCTCGAGGAAATTATTCTACTGTGGTGAAGGGCCTCGCAAACTCTTGCCTTTATTGGGGATGCTGGCTTGTCATTGGTGATGAGGTGTCAATGACGTTTCTAACCGTATGGTCGTTTCCCCCTTATGGCTTTCTGCTGCTCTCAATTACCCTTTTAATATAGTCCAAGATAAGAAACTATAAATCGATTAAGTTAACAGTAACCACACTCTTTGTTCCAGCGAACTTAATTAACAGTAAAATGCTATAATTCGTCTTAAAGCTTTATATGTGGACATAAACGCATGAAAATAAAAATTGCATATACTGCATAAATCTTAGAAGTTTGGTTACGTAGTCATAGAACGCTTATGATTATATGGACTAGTTTGTTCGTTTTATTGCGCCAATAAGTCAATACAAAGCCATTTCAATGCATTTTGAACGCAAACTTCTTGACACTCAATTCACCAAAACGCTCCTCCCGTTCACAGTTCATGACCTTTAACCACAAGCAGACCTAGGCTACTTTGTCATTATCCAACGATTCTTGAGTTACGCGTTCAAAGCCGACGATGTTTAATTTCCCCTAAAAGCTCGTGTAGGCTATTAACGATTTTTAAAAAAATGTCTCAGTGCGGTCTATGCACAAATGTTTTACTACTTTTTAGCTTCACATGCTATAGCCTTTATTTTGTTCAGTGTATACAGATGGCTAATGATGCTCTATGATTATTTCTCACTTTGTTTTGTTTTAAGCATATTTTCGTAGAACCAAAAGCCCTGTTTAAGTGCTATGGGACTCTTCAGGTTTTTCTCGTGGGAACAGAATATTATGGCACGGCAAATGTGTAAAAACGAACACCGCCATTCTAGAGTCCTCAGACCTCTCGGAGGCGCTTAGATCTTCATTAGGTGCTCAACGATTTTCGTGCATTGCCTTCGCACCTGAAGCGGGTCGACGCTCATAGAGATGCAGTGAAGAAACGAATAAACACCAAATAAACATAGCTGACTGGTCTAAACTTGAAATGCGTAATTAAATCTCTAGCCTACTTAACATGCATATATTAAAGTAGAACTTTGTTCATCATTATA
>NW_015782696.1:0-1258 GCF_001515625.1 Sinocyclocheilus rhinocerous | reverse complement strand
TGCTACATTTCTACAAACCTGATGAAGAAACAAACTCATCTATTCCCATTGTCTTACAGTGTCTTTTCAGTATTCATTTCTCTTTCTATGTATCAGGCACTTAATTTGACTTTATAAATAATGATCTTCTATTTTCTAACATTTCCACTTCTGCTC
The DNA here is from genome assembly GCF_001515625.1 of Sinocyclocheilus rhinocerous. Lineage (NCBI taxonomy): Eukaryota > Metazoa > Chordata > Actinopteri > Cypriniformes > Cyprinidae > Sinocyclocheilus > Sinocyclocheilus rhinocerous. The sequence continues at coordinate 1,102 of NW_015782696.1, read as the reverse complement.
TTACTTGTCTACTTCTCTTGTTTATTCAATAGTAATATTTTTGCTCCTCCATGATAAACATGCAAGAGATCGAGTGCGACATTTAGAGGCCTGTGTGTATCAAATACAATATAGCAGGCTTTATAGGGTTAAACTGTTTTTCTTGCTCTCAATTGTCTTATTGAGAAAACTACAAATAGCCACAGTGATGAGCAAATGCGTCGGCATCTTCGAGTTTAGCATGTTAATACTGGACAAAATCTTTAGCAGATTTAGTTTAATGCCTTTAAATCTGAAAACAGCTCCACCCAGGGAGCCTCCATCTGTTAAAAGCAGAGTAAAGGAGCATTAGAGGCACACACATCTGTCCTCCGTCGCTCTATAGAGCCGAACGCGAGCTGAGGTTTGTGTGAAGCTTTAAAGCGTGCAGTTAAACAGACCTCAGTCCCTGCAGGACCACCACGACTTTAACACAGACGCTTTATTCGTGTGTGTGCTTTGAGTGAATTTAGTGCTGTTGCATGTATATACAGTGACCACAGGACGTATTAATACACTTATAATGTCAAAACATGATTAACAAAGAGAAAAGATCAGTATTTGAGAAACACAAATAAATAGACAATAGAGTAAAAAAAAATTTTTGGGAATTAAAATTGTGACATATCTTTATATTGCGTATATATTTGAATTAGTTTTTTGGCTGTGTGTTAATTTACCTTGTTTAATTTGAAAATTGTATAATAACAATATTTAATATATTTTAATAATTTTATAAAAATGAATTACAAATTGACACAACACAAAAAATGTACAGATAAACAAGACATCCAAGTAAAAAAATAAAAATAAAAGACATGTTACTATAGGAGGGTTACAAAAAAATAAATTAAAAAAAGTAAATTAAATTAAAATAAAATATATATAAAAATGAACTGAGACAGCATTTAAGGGTTTTACATTTCAATTAACTTTAAATCTTTAGCTAATAAATAATTCTAGTTTTTTTTTTCCATTCTTGACTCTCTTTCATACTTTTAAGAGAGTGAAGAAAAAATATCTCGACCTTAAAACATGGTTTAAAATATTTGTATATAATAATTTTATCATTTTAATTGTATAA
>NW_015782695.1:0-1258 GCF_001515625.1 Sinocyclocheilus rhinocerous | reverse complement strand
GGAAAAAATGAAATCGCATCATATGACCCCTTTAAAACTTACAACCCAAAAAATGTAGTATTTTAGTAATTTTTGTATTTAAAGATTGAAGGTACAAAGGCACTACTTATTTTCCATGTCATTTCCAAATAGCTTTCTTTACAAAGTGAGAAAAGGCCTCCAAAAGTTGCAGTTTGCTCTGTTAATTGTGATGACTTTCACAATCAAACATATTTAAGGGTTGAAGAAAAGATTAAGCCATTTTCTTGTGTTAGAGATATGCAAAGTAAGGTGTTCCATGCAAGGAAATGGGGGGAAAAAACACTACCTAAATACAATCATGAAAGTAGGCCAGATACTGCTTGTTAATCTCTCATTTAATTAGAGATTAGAGAGCGCTTATTGGCCGTCATACAACGTGTGCAAGGAATCTCAACTGGATTTCATAGCTAAGATGTAAGCATTTGGACCTGTGGCATCTGCTTGCCAACAAAAGACATGTTGTCTTTAGATTGTGTGGACTCTGATAGAATAATGCATTTTTTTCTCTCTATTGATGAATGAACAGTGGTCTGTTACAGGAAGATTTTTAGGCTGAGACAGCCAAAGTTCAACGCAAATTAAAAATAAATAAATAAATAACTATATTTATATAGCAGTGTTATTACATAATAATTACACTGTAATTACTACGTAATTACAATAACAATATAACTCTGCTTAGAATTATGATTATGTGTGTGCATTTTGGTTGGCTTGTTAGGGGGAGGGGGTAAATAAAAAACTGTTTTGAATTTGTTACATTTGTGACACTTATAAGCATTGCTTTCAAGTGTCTGTGAAAGTCATTGCGAGTACAAGAACAGCTTCAGGCCTCTGGTCGCCTTTGAAGTCTCAGGCGTCTGGTATTTGAATAAATGCTGAAAATTGTACCTTTATTTGTTAAAAATATTCAGAGGTTTCTAGTGAGTGGCTAAACATTTTCAAAAAAAAATTTAAATTAAAAATGTTTCCATTAGATGATTTCTAAAAGTATCCATCTTTAATATATGATACAAATATTTGGTACTGTCTTGTGCAGCATTTAATCTTTAAAACAGTTTGTACTTTCATGAATCAAAATGCATATGATTCATCAACCAAGGATGAATTCCCTTAATAACATAATGAATATATCGTGCGATAAGGTCTTGTCTCTTTGGCACAACCAGGTGGCTCATGTTAATAACTCAAACCACTTCAAAATAAAGGCCACTGACTGAACAGAGCACACACACTG
>NW_015782694.1:0-1258 GCF_001515625.1 Sinocyclocheilus rhinocerous | reverse complement strand
GCAGCTGAAACGTTCCAGAGGCTGTTTTGATTTCAATACTGCGTGATGTTAATCCATGATGTAAGATGTTAATAACTGTCCTTAAGGGTGAAGGATGTCATTTTGTTTGGTGCCGCTACTACAGAAATTACATGGTTCACCTTGAAGAACTAATTTAGGATTTTTCTTCATTCTGCAACCAGCCTCAGATGGAGCTGTTAGCGACCACTGCACGGGTCACTGGGCACATCAGACTCTTTCAGCGACTCAGTAAATGGAAGCTGCTCATCCATTTTGATGTCTCTGTTTGAGTGCTGTGTTCAGCTCTGTTCAGCCACCTTTGATACTGACTGCCTAAAGCCATTTACTGTCAAACAGTTGTGGCTTTGTCCGCTGTAGGACAGAATGAGATGTCTCGCCTGGGAACTGGATGAGGACACTTGGAAATAGAGCCGTTTAAAATTGTTGAATCAAGATTGGGTTCTTTGGAAATGGGTTTTACTTGTGGCTGTGTTAATGCTTTCTTAAAAGTTTGATTGAGATGGTTAAATAAAGTGTTTGTTGAGTGCAACACTAAGGTCCTGAAAGTAAAAATCCCACTTAGTTTTTAAAATGTGTTTGTTTTTAATCTTGATTCTACTTTTCATAAATAGGACATCAGTGATAACAATCAAGAAATTGTTCTTTAGTTATATATGTCAGAAATTAGTTGCCTATCCCCTATCCTTAAGAATATTGAAGGTACAAAAAAATCATACATATCATAATGCTCAAGTCAGCATGATTTCAAGTTTATTGTTTCCTAGCATAATTCCTGGAACTGTACTAGCCAAACCTGAAGAGAGCTGATATCATTTTGCATGACATTTATAGGCATACCGAAAGCGACGAGATACTTTACCTTAGATCTTGAAAATAAACTAAAGGAAACATTAGTTTAGGAAACTTTTAGACATTAAAACTGTGAACTCAGTGTGAACCAACAAGTGTATTCCATGACAAAGATTGTATCAGTCACTGTATTTTTTAGTAATGTTAATTTTAAAATGGTTTAATATTTCTGAATTAGATTATGTCCATTTTGTCATGAGGGCAGACTGGATGAGGACACTTGGAAATAGAGCTGTTTAAAATTGTTGAATCAAGATTGGGTTCTTTGGAAATTGGCTGAGATTTTTGATCGATTTGACACGTCACATAGCAGTGTCACATCTGGTGTGGACAGACTAATTGCATGGGATGTGTGGTTCATTAAGTCTGGCACCTTCTGTCTTTTTTT
>NW_015782693.1:0-1257 GCF_001515625.1 Sinocyclocheilus rhinocerous | reverse complement strand
CCTGGCCGGCGGTCCGGGCGCGGAGGGCAGGAGACGGCGGCTGGATGAGGACGGAGCCGCCGAGATGAGTTTTGACAGAGAGGGCAGGATGAACATAATGGGGACCGGAGTAACGACAGCGGGTGACCGCGGGGGTTTGATCGAGAAGAGAGACGGCGAAGAGCCCAAAGGGAAGACAGTGCGCCTCAACCTGTGTCTGTCCGAGCCTAACGAGCAACGCTCGGCTGAGTTCAACTACAGCGAGCTCATCCAGTCTCAACAGGTACAGTAACTATCCCGATCACTTCAGTGAAGAGAGTGTGTTAGTCAAACCATTACAAGCCACCGCTTGCTTGTTTTTGCTGAGTTTGCTTATGCATTAGCCTGTTAGCAGTGGAGTCCAAAAATAAAGTCCTCTTCAGGGGATCTCCTGCTAAGTGGCAAGTGTGACATATGTTATGAGTGAGTGAGAAGTGCATTTATTTTTTTATGACGTGTCTCTATCCTGTTTGCTCATAAACTTTAGAGCACTTTGTTGAGTACTGACCCTTGTGGCCCCCAGGGCCCTGTGCGCACAATATCATTAATGGAGAGCTGAATTGCTTCTAAGTGCTGTTCTTGTAACTTTTATGAATGTAGGCCTGGCCTTTGACATCTGTCAGATGATTTGTTTTCTTAAAAGTGCACTTTTTGCTCATTAAAAAAGTTTAGCTAATAAATGGTTTTTGAGAAATGTCATTAAAATGGTGTGCACTCACTTGTGATAAGCACTCTATTAATCTGTTGTAAAATAAAAGAAAGAAATAGCTGTTTTGTTCTACATGAAGTGGGTTGCCACCTCATGGGCGACTTCATGTTGAGATCACATGATCATTGGTGTCATTTTAGGTTGCTACTAATAATATCAGTTATAATAATAATACTGCTACACAACATGACAATGGAGTCTAAAGCAATACCAGTTCAAACTGAATAAAAGCTAGATCTGTTTATTATAAGCATGTGTTGCAGTTATGTTTTCTGGAGCTTTAAATGCATAAGCGCTTTAAAGTCGGCTGGATTCTGATTGGCTGTCTTTGTCTTTATCGTTCTTGAAAGTGGTTCCATTTATATTGTTCCTATGTGTCATTATTGTTATAGTTGTGGTGTGGAATGCCCTATTCTTGTAGAATTGTAACAATTATTAATGAAAACTCTAGCTTTCGGCCTTAGTGTGAATGGACCTAAAAGGGGTAGTCCACCCCAAAATGAAAATTCTGTCATCATTTACTCACCCTC
>NW_015782692.1:0-1258 GCF_001515625.1 Sinocyclocheilus rhinocerous | reverse complement strand
ACTCACTGACTTCAATCTCAAGTACATTTTCAAACAATATTAATAGAAGTTTGAGTGAACGAATGTCATTCAAACAATATCATGAGAAAATGGAGCAGAAAACAGGATCCTAAATGTGAAGTGAATATTAATAAAAACACAGAAGTTTCTTTCTGAAGTTTCACTGATGCTGGTTGGATTGTAATGAAGAGAGGCCTGTTATCATTCAACCCTCGAGCGTCCAGCGAGAGCTTCATAATCTCAGAGATGAGACCGCTGATGAGAACGAAACCGAGCTCAGATGAGATCTGAACCTCAGGAATCACGAGAACTCCTTAAACACACATGAACAGAGCCATGAGCAGATCAGAGCTCAGATGAGAAACTTCATAGGGTGGCCAATTCTGTAACACCAGAAAGCAAATAAAAAATTCCATTGAGGGACGATATTTTCCCCCTTAAACTGATTTCCAGGGACATTTTTTAACCTTTGTAAGGGGAAATTGTCTAACCATATTAAACGTAAATTCATATATTTATTCAATAAATGCAATTAGATTTGTAAGATAGTATAGGGCCCTTACCAATCAAATGAAATAAATCAACAAAATCCATCTTTGACTGTTTAATGCAGCTCAGAGATGCCATGAATGCATTTACACTGCATAAATAATGCTAGGAGATTAATGTGTTAAATATAAAATATACTGAATATAGAACTATAAAATGATACTTTAAGTATGAAACTAATATCACCAGTAGATGTGGTGACAAGTCTTAACGAGAGAGTCATTGATTCACACGTTCAACCGATTCGAAGCAAGTGACTTGCTGATTTCTAGCATACTACTCTTACTAGTTATGCCATAGAAAGAAAAAAATGCAAAAACGGTAAGAGTAGTTTAGCAACTGTCTTTAAGAATGGCTTACTGAATCATTGATTTGTTCAAAAACGCAGGAATGAAACACCACCACTTTAATCGGAGAAGCAATGATTGGTTAAATAGAGCAAAACATTCCATAATGACAATATTGTGTCTAAAATGTACATCACTAAATATTAACTTGAACATAACATTTTATATACCATTGTGCAAAGTATAAAACAAATGAGTGGACATGGTGTTTCAAAACTGGACTGTCTGACCTAAAACTGGACAGATGGCCGCCCTACTTCTTTCTCAAGGCCCATTTCATTATCATTTTTTATTTATTATATACTAAAGCAATAAGCCCTGTAGCGTCTGGACCAATCAGACACACCATTTCTCATTTGATT
>NW_015782691.1:0-1230 GCF_001515625.1 Sinocyclocheilus rhinocerous | reverse complement strand
GTGTGTGTGTGTGTGTGTGTGTGTGTGTGTGTGCTGGTTAAATTTTCATGTCTTTTCCAGGCTAGTGATTTATAATTCTGTCAGGTCCTGAACATCTTCCAGAAGGAACATCTGTTTGGAACCCTTTAGATCCTCTCGCTGTGTGTGTTTGTGTTTGTGTGCATGTTCAATAGGTAGTCCGAATTTAGCTGTTAAAATGGTGGCTTGTGCTGGCATTCTCAAGTGTGTGTTGGACAAGCAGGATAGATGCCTTTGGACCTGAGATCCTTTAAGGACGGTTTTTTTTGTTTGTTTGTTTTTTTTTCTCACTTTTTGCTTGCTCTCTTTCTTTGCCCTGGCTGCTAGCGAGAGGTAAAATGAATCATACGACCTATGGCTGTGTGTATGTGTAGGGGTTGTTGGATTCTGGTGTCTATTTTACAAAGCTTATGTGTGTGTTTGTTATTGATTGCTGAAAGCGCAGCATAAATCATATCTTGATCAGTCTGTTTGTGGTACAGCAGAACTTGTTCAGTGGTCAGATTGATGTTGCACATATGGGAAAAGCCTGTGTTCTTATGTGTGTGGAGCGAAGGCGAACATTCACCACAATCCCACCAAAATACTTTATAATGCTTGACATCTTTTTAATATCACGGGTCCCATTCGTTTTCCCGTGAGGGTTAAATTGAATTCGGTGGCTGCGAGTGTGTACGCTAGAGTGTGTGTGTTACACCGGTCCGGCATAAAGCATGCCAGTGTGACAGAAGCTGCTAAACTTGTCTCATTATCCCATAAATATTCCCCACCCTGCTCACGGTCACCTAGCATCCCATCCATCAATCAAAGCCTGCTGCCATTTCCGTGCCTCCAACACATCCACGGCAGCCTTCTGAGGGAGCGGCACTTAGGCCCTGATACAGAGTCCATTACACGCTCCAACCAGATCCTGGCTGATTATAAAACACTTTTAGTCTACAGGAGACAGTGTGTTCTAATGGATCATTGTCTTCTCTTTTACCTTCAATTTAATAAACAGTTATATAATATAGCAGATCTTATTTCTAGATAAATGTAAGCGTTATATGGAAAATGAATTGATGTCAGTGGTAAAGTTCTGCTAAAACGTGTGGATGCGTAATTGGCTGTACAGCTTGTGCAGCTTCTGACTGACTTCTGCTGCCTTTTGCTGGTTCATGTACCTGTGTGTTTATTAAAGGGGTCATATGATGCTGCTAAAAAGAACATTAT
>NW_015782690.1:0-1258 GCF_001515625.1 Sinocyclocheilus rhinocerous | reverse complement strand
CCTGACAATTTCATTGGTTAACGGAGCGGCCACCTCTTTCATAACATGGTAGGAGCATTCGCTTGCGTAGAATATTATGTAAATCTATTTCTTACTCTGTTAACAGATATAAAGCGTCGTGGCGGCGGTGCACGTGTGCTCGGTTTGATCAAAGAACAGCTATGAAACACATTGAGTCGTATGTGACAGCGGCATTTACTTTGACTTGACGTTAGGTTATGGGGGAGTGAAGTGGAGTCAGGCAGATATGGTGGTCTGGATGGAGGGGGGTGGATGCAGTCACTTTTGCTGGCGGTTTATCCAGTGAAACATGTTGTACTGAACGTTTAGTTGAATATAGATCAGCTACACCTGTGATTTCTGTGGTATTGATAAGGACATTTATTGTACATTTGTATTTACATTTCATATTTGAAAATATGTTGTGGATTGACACAGTATTCATAAAGAGGAGTTGGAACTGGGTGTATATATTTCAGTGTGGAAGGGGATAGAAATAAAAAACACATTAGTACTTTTGAGGAAGCCATATAGACATAAGATGCATTTGTCTGGATCATATTTATACATGTAACAATAATGTTTTGTATAAGTGTCAATGATAAATAAGAATGTCCAAAATTATATATATATATAATTTTGGACATTCTTATTTATCATTGACACTTATACAAAACATTATTGTTACATGTATAAATATGATCCAGACAAATGCATCTTATGTCTATATGGCTTCCTCAAAAGTACTAATGTGTTTTTTATTTCTATCCCCTTCCACACTGAAATATATACACCCAGTTCCAACTCCTCTTTATGAATACTGTGTCAATCCACAACATATTTTCAAATATGAAATGTAAATACAAATGTACAATAAATGTCCTTATCAATACCACAGAAATCACAGGTGTAGCTGATCTATATTCAACTAAACGTTCAGTACAACATGTTTCACTGGATAAACCGCCAGCAAAAGTGACTGCATCCACCCCCCTCCATCCAGACCACCATATCTGCCTGACTCCACTTCACTCCCCCATAACCTAACGTCAAGTCAAAGTAAATGCCGCTGTCACATACGACTCAATGTGTTTCATAGCTGTTCTTTGATCAAACCGAGCACACGTGCACCGCCGCCACGACGCTTTATATCTGTTAACAGAGTAAGAAATAGATTTACATAATATTCTACGCAAGCGAATGCTCCTACCATGTTATGAAAGAGGTGGCCGCTCCGTTAACCAATGAAATTGTCAGG
>NW_015782689.1:0-1258 GCF_001515625.1 Sinocyclocheilus rhinocerous | reverse complement strand
CATACCTGCCAGCCAATCAGAATACAGTATTCAGACAGACCATGGAATAAAGCACAAAAACCCAGAGTATTCTCGAAATATCAGCGGGAAACGCCCACGTTCCCTCATTCTCCTCTCATATGGGATTTCTACGACTGTACCACTTGTCCTGCACGAGATAACATTTTTATGGCTGGAGGCACTTAAATTTGCTGTATGAACGCTTTCCTGTCACATATATTACACATGCGCATTAACCCCACGGAATGCAACACATTCCGGGCGAATTTCGAAAACGGGGCAATGGTCAAAAATCTAGCACGGGTTGTCGGATTATTAAGCATCGGTTTAAGAATGTGCTTAAATGCAATCATTGTGTGAGACATGTCACATCCAATATGACTGTGTTTGTACGTTAAACCGCTTTAAATGATTTACTCGGGCTGCAGTGGACACACGATGGGTGAATATTTCCAGCAGATATCGACGGCTGATTGAGATGCGACTTGCAAAAAAAGTTTGCCACATTATTTATAAATGTTGGTTTCGCTATTGAACGCTTAAAGGCTTAATAGGTAGCTGATGTCTGAAACCGAATGTCTCATGAATGGAGCTAAAAGAATAACATAAATTCACTTACCGCCCAGAAGCAACAGAGACAACGATATTATCCTCTGCGTGTTTTCGTAGAGCCGTGAATGTGATGATTGATGGAGATGATTTAATATTCTGCTGTTTCGCTGAATCTCCATTGCTTCTTCCTTCACGAGCCGCGCCCAGGAGTGCAAAGATAGCCTACACACTGTTTCTCATATAAGTGACGCTTTTAAACGTACACAGTATTTTAATCCGTGGAAGATATTCAGAGACGAGCGAAACAGTCGCTTAATGTAAACAAACCTGTAAAAAAGAATGGACGAGGCGTCTCCCTTCATTCCAGCAGAAAAGTGAAACTATGTTGCAAATCTTTTTTGGAGCCGGATTCTGCGCAGTAGTGATCATGAGCGTGGTATCAAAATCCCGCAAACACACAATCATGACACCACTACCACTTATTTATACTATCAAATTACTAAATAAAAGCAAACATACGAGAAAACACTTTATTTTTTAGTTTGACTCACGTCCCATTCATTTACATGTAGAGGGCGGGGTTTATGACCTGTACTGCATTCAGCATTCAGAAATGTTTTGGCCCCAAAGTGACTGAACGTGAGCACTGCTGACATGAAGTGACTAGTCGGTTGTGGTGTGATTGTGTGTGTGTGTGTGTGTGTGT
>NW_015782688.1:0-1258 GCF_001515625.1 Sinocyclocheilus rhinocerous | reverse complement strand
ATTTGTTGTAATGACAAACAATGTGTACTCCCTTAATGAAGTTGATATCATTTACACTCTAATATTACAAATTATTTTTGTTCTCCATGTGCTAAATACAGAAGCTTGTTTCCACCACAGGACAAAAAAAACATAATTGTGACATTTTATCTCACAATTCAGACTTTTTTTTTTTCATGCAATTTTGAAAGTCAGAGTTGTGAGATAAAAACTCTCAATTTCCTTTAATATTTTTAAAGGTAATTGAATCTCGCAGTTCTGAGATTGTGAGAAAAACATACAAATTGTGAGATAAAAAGTCACAGTTACCTGAAGCAGGCTTCCGTAACTAACTGTACAGTATTATTCCATGAAAAACCACAAGTAATTTGATCAAAATAAATTGATCAGATTAGTCAAAGCTGTGGTAATGACATAAAACATTTGCTCATTTATTCATCTGTTTACCGTAAATGAAAGGACAGACGCAGGTGTGAATTATGAAATAGATTTGATTATGGGCTGTGAATTTCTGCTGGCGCTCCTGCTCTTCCTGCAGCGGTCCAGTGTTTGGATTTCTGTGTTAGTGCATGTGCTTCTCATTGCTTTGGATCAAACAGCATCACACTCAAACACATCTTCAGCCAGAAAACAGCTCATAACAATGGCAGCGCTCAACCTTTCAATTTGTTGGTTTATTAAATAACAATTTATCCTGTCATCCAGCATTTATTTATTCCTAGTAATATATATATGGCAAATCAAGAATGCAGTCAAGGCAGGTTTGCCTTGCTTTTTTATATCTTGCAGGAAGGCTGATCTTACTGTGGAAATATGGATTACAAAGTCTGCAACTTTAATCTGTTCACAAGCTTTACTGAAAAAGTAAAATCCTTAGTTTCTGGGTCAGTCGTGACAAGACAGTGTTTGACAATTCTCAAGAACGTCCATGTAACCAGAGATTAACCAGAAGTTTACAATCAGACACTGAAAGCACAGAACATATATCTGAATGTAAGGTTATGATCAGAGCGTTAATGTACTGCAAACTGTATAAATATAACTATGCTACTTACTTAAAAAAAAAAGTCCTGAGATGGGTTCTGGGGGTCTGTGGAGAAGTCAAGAGAAAATAGTAAAAAATAAATAAATAATTTAACAATATTAACTCAAATTTAAATAATTTAAAAATATGTTAATATTTACAGAATGTGACATTATTACCATTTCTAATCATGCAATTAATCACTTTTTTTTTCACAGTGTAAATGGGTTTTTG
>NW_015782687.1:0-1257 GCF_001515625.1 Sinocyclocheilus rhinocerous | reverse complement strand
GACCCCTAGAGGACGCAGTTCGAAGTTCCCTTGAAAGGGAACCTCAGTTGATCTCAGCCTCTTTATGCTAGTAAAGCATATAATATGAACTTCTGTCCTTTGCTAGATGTGGTGCATGGGTTATTAGGTAAGTTTTCTTAACCACATTAAGGCATCCTGTTAGAAGGCGTCTTCATTTGTGTTCATTGTTTGTATTCATGTATAATTTTTTTTTTTTTTTCTCGAAAATATCCAATACGAAATATCCAATGGTGAAGTTGATTTGTTAATGTTAACTCTGTTGTCTGTGGTCTGTATTTCCATTTTTTAATACATGTTTTTGTTTTTTTCTTTTGGGACAGATGAGTTAGAGAGGTCTGACATTTTTTTAAGTGATTTCAACACAAATATGCTTTTTTATTTTCTATTTTTATCAAAATGATAAAACTACTACTCACTGTCTTAGAATTCAGTGATATAATTAGTGGCGTGATAAATCAGTATTAACAATAATGTCTATATGTATGTATTTATTTACTTGTTTGTTTGTTTGACCATTCCGTCCATCAGATGACACCAAAAACAATTGTTACACATCATTTTTGAAATTATATTTGTATTTACTTATTTTTATTTTATTTTATTTTATTTGTTATTTACCCTTCTATAGAAAGCAGGTTGATTTCAGCTTACCTGGAATTCATGGTGATCACCGGACTAAAGGTTTTCACCTCACAGAAGAACGTCACCTGTCTGTTTACAGCAAAACAATTCATTACTTTATTGAGTGATATTATATTTTGTAATTGTAAAATTCTGTATTATGTACTAATTTACTGAAGAGTTACAGCAGAAGTGTGGAATATTTTTAGCTGTCACAACATTTTTGAGAGACACAATTTAGCTATTAAACAAATATAAACATATATTCTTACACAGCAGCCTCTGCGTTGAGTGTCTGGATGAAATGTCAGCTTTATCGGAAATACTGGTTTGTTTAACAAGCCTAACAGGCTGAAGTCACTCCCAAGCAAATTGGCAAGTTGGCTTTCAATAAAATGATAGGATCAGCACGTTTATGTGCATGCTGCATTTTTTTTTTTTTTGTAATTCTTGCAACTGAAAGATTTGTTGTTGCATTAAAACAACATTTTTAATTTTTACTTTAGTGACAAAAACTCAAGTGTGTTTCACAGAAAATAATAGTATTGAGGTTTGGAGCAACATGAGGGTGAATAATAGGGCCTTTCGCACCGCGGGAACCTTTTCATAGTACCA
>NW_015782686.1:0-1256 GCF_001515625.1 Sinocyclocheilus rhinocerous | reverse complement strand
CTCATTCTGACGGCACCCATTCACTGCAGATGATCCATTGGTGAAAAAGTGATGTAATGCTAAATTTCTCCAAATCCGTTCTGATGAAGCAACAAACGCATCTACATCTTGGATGGCCTGAGGGTGAGTCAATTTTCAGCATATTCTCATTTTTGGGTGAATATTTCGATGTGATGATATCCCAAATATACACTGACCACAGTCTCTACCTGTATTTGTCTAAGCATATCATGGCGACTTCCCAGTTTGGTGGCTGTAATTCAGTCTGTTAATTCTCTCATGAAGGTGTTCCGATTCACAGCTTGTTACGGGCTCCAACTTTCCCTGCCAACTCATTCTTAATCTCCAGTCTGGCCAGGGCTCTTGGGGTTTGTCTTTCATGACTTGAATTTATTTTTTCCTATAAATAATTCAGTGTTTTGCATCGACTAAGTGCCATATGCTTAATACGCAGGACCTAAGACAACGGTGCTTCCTGCATGTTAATACTGGATCGACTTTCTCTTGTTAGGGGTCCACTTAAATGGGCAGCACTGGAAACAGTTTTTTACAGTGCATCTTCAACCTTCTCTGTGTTCAGCTATCTGATAAAATGGCAAGAAGTTTGATTTCAAATTGTTAAAACGAAATATCTATAATACTGAATTACTGTGATTTTCACATGCTCAATATTCTGATATTGTCCACACCAGCGGTCATTTATTGACCAGGCAATGAATCAGGGCATCATTACCAGCAGATGCCTGAGGGCCCCAGACTTCCAGGCAGTGTTAACCTCATCAACGATTTTTCAGTTTTGTCACAGTAATGAAAATTACGAAAATTAACGAGAAAAACAAAACAAAAAAAAACATGATGATAATTACACAGTTTTAATTAAAACTACAGTACTGCTAAAAATATAGCAAGAAAAAATAGCACTGCAATATATTAATGATGCATTAATGTTTTGGAGAAGGAAAATGAGAATATGATTTAAAATAATGTTTTAATTCAAATTTTAAAAATAATATATATATTTTTTTACAATAATCCAATCATAGTCAGTGTTGTGGATTGACCTGCATGAGCTGAATCTGAGCAGAGAATGAATACTGGTTAACGTAAGTGCTTTGCTAGTGGGTTAATTAACTCACCCAAACATATCCCATACATATGAGAATAATATGTACATAATATGTAATAATAAATACTGAGTTAAATACAAAATACAGAGCTGGGAAGTAACTGATTACATGTAATCTGGATTATGTAAT
>NW_015782685.1:0-1257 GCF_001515625.1 Sinocyclocheilus rhinocerous | reverse complement strand
ATTTTTTTCCCTTAAAATATTGTATTTTCTCTTTACATATTATATTTATTTTTATTTATTATATTTATTCATTATTATTTATTTGTTATATTTATTATTTTCTATTTTTATGTGTTTGTTTGTTTATTTATTTATTATTTATTTTTATTTTCTTATAATATTTTAAGAAGAAAAATAAATATAATGTTAAAGGAGTAAAAATAAATATATGAGGGGGAAAATAAATATAATATTTTTTCATTTGTTTCTTAAATATTGTATATATTTTTCTCCTTTCAATATTATATTTTCTTCTCACTTTCTCTATATATATATTCTTAAATATTATAAATACATTCTTAGTAATTTTTTTCTTGTTAAAGGTTTATATATTTATTTTTATGTTGTGTTGAACACATGCTGTATAGTTTGTGGCAATAGTATGCTCTGGTCTGTGCTAAATATAGTTGGAAATGCTTTCTTTAGAGAACAAATATCGCCATTCCTGTTTTTTCCAAGTAGTTGTTTTTTCCAGCTGACCAAGTGACTACATTTCAATTAGTCATTCGTCATTTAAACCGGTTAAAAAGAAATGAAGTGCATCTCATCAGCATTCAGCACAACCGACATGCAAATGTTGGATATCTCTGTTAACCTAGTTAGATAAATTTAACACGCCTCTGACAAGTCCTGCTGTCAGGATAATTACTGGTCTACTCTGTAAACGCTTTCTATGCCCAGAATTGGCTTTGCATTTTCCCTGACTTTAATCTAAGTGATGCATTTGGCACGACGATCAGAGACGTTCTGCATGAGTCTAAACAGGCCAAAGCATCTGAGGAATTCCCAGCACACCTTTCTGCTCATCAGATAGAGAGACGGAGGGATGGGGAGGGCGAGAAAGCTCATGGGAGAACGGCTGGATGCAGGAATGTTGAGTAGAGACTTGCACATTTATTCTCCTGTTCCTTCTTTGTGCTTCTCTCATTGACAGTACAGTAACTCTCAGGTCACATGTCTGTATGCGTGATGCCGAACGTATCTTGTCTGATCTGTAGGATTAGGCTTTGAATCCCAGGCATATTATGACCAAGACTGGGTAGCATGTGCTTAACCACTTATAAGTTCTTTAAGTTATTTCGTTGGATCCCATAGGTTGCAGGCGGAGATAGTTTGGGCCTGAGCTCTTGTTTTCTCTGGAACAGTAACTACTTCACATGCTCTTTGACTTCCCGTCTAATGAGTATTTTATTTTATTTTATTTTATTTTATTTTATT
>NW_015782684.1:0-1257 GCF_001515625.1 Sinocyclocheilus rhinocerous | reverse complement strand
TGAAGATAAGCAATATGCTGTTGATTCATTAAATGATAGGCCTCAGCTGTTTTCCCACAAAAGCAGTTTATTCAGTGTAATGAAACCTCTCCTCCATTGATGTCCTTTCCACACAAAAAACAAGGCCTTTCGTCTTCTTCTCTGTGTACTGAAGCGTTATGCTTTTTTTGTGGCTAACCTTGGAGACTTGCCTTAAAGCTGCTCACTGCTTCTCAGCTGTTTATAATTGAACTCTTACTTTCTATCACTTTCAGGTTACAGATAATATTATTGTCAGATGTTTGTACCAAGTCATTCTATGTTATTCAACTAAATAAATTAAGCAAAATATATGTTGAAATAAAAAAAATTTTTTTTTTAAAAATAAGTGTAGAATACCCAGGAGGCCACTAAAGCTTTAGCTGTATTAATAACATTTATCCACAAGGGGGCGATACACACTATGAAATAAGCGTGGAGCTGCAAGTATCACTGTGTTACATTCACTGACCACAGGCTGATGTTTTCAGGATGTTTTCTAAGAGCAAATACAGTGTAAAAGAAACTACTGATGAGATTGTGATTGAAATCATTTATTGACCAAGACTGTGATAATAGAGATTCTCAATATGTTGGTTATTTTGAATGTTATGGGCAATAATTGTCAAGTAGGCCATTGTTATGAATTGATACTGTTTTTGTCTGTTGTGTTGAGTCTCCAGTCCAGTCATGTCTAAAGTGTCTTTCTCTGTTCTAGATGGCTGTTTTCTGTAGCAGCTGTTGACATCAGTAATGACAGGTAAGTGGTGCTGTTATGTGAAAATTCTGTCATTTACTCACCCCCACGTCGTTTCAAACCTGTATGAATGCCTTTCTTCTTCTGAACAGAAATGACGATATATAACAGTTTGTATGTTATACAATGAAAACTGGTCTTCACTGACTTCTGTAACTTCCTATGGAAGTTAATGGAACCATCAGCTAGTTCGGTTAAACACATTCTTCAAAATATCTTCTTTTGTGTTCAGCAGAAGGAAAATAATTCATACAGGTTTGGAACAACAAGTTGATTAAATGATGACAGATTTTTATTTTTGGGTGAACAATCCATATAAGGCCAATCAGAATGATATCTTGCCTTTTTTCATAATGCATAAAGTTATATTAACACATAAGATATATTAATACATCATCAGACTGTAGAAATGAAAATCAGAAAAATGACAACTTGAATAAGGTGTATTTTTATTTTTTATTATTTTTTTTTCTCACCACCTA
>NW_015782683.1:0-1257 GCF_001515625.1 Sinocyclocheilus rhinocerous | reverse complement strand
TTTTCCAGGCCCCAAAACACCCTCGGACCCCAGAGGGTTAATAGGTTCAGTTTAGATTCTGTTTTTAGGTGTAGACTTCTTAAACAGCTTGCAATATGTTGTTATAGTAAGTGAACTCGTTTATCCTTTAGGATTAACAAAAACCTAATTCCTTATGATGTGATTGTTTTAATAATTTAAAATTAGGACATTTTGATATCATGAATTGACCTGTTCAGCCTAAATTCACTTTGCATTAGTTTCTGTGTGGCTTAAAACCATTGCAGCATTGAACGTTTATACGTATGTGTCTCTGTGCTGTTGAATTTGCAGACTTACAGACTTGAAGGCCTTGTGATCGCCTGTCAGAAACACGCAGTGCCTTTCCCCTCATACAGCGCTTCGGAAAGTGAAATGCTTCGTCTTTCCATCCTCCCCTTATCCCTCAATTTTTCATTATTCATTGTCCCCACATCACTCATGTTCTCATCTCCTCTGTTTAGTAATCCTTTTATCTCTGTGCTCGGATAATACAATTTTCGGATCATTTCTGTGTGAGGATGAAGGAGTTTGTATTATCCATCACTCATAATGGAGGCCAGAAGTTTGTTGTCTGGTGCATGGTTGTGTGGTCGCCTTTTCCCTTGTTCACATAGAGGAAACAGGGATGGATAACCTTAAGTCAATGCAATTGTTCGACTGGCAGAGCATTTAAAAGCCATTGCTGTCAGGAGCAATGTTGCCCCAGAGAGAAACGCAGAGAGTTGGTACTTTCTTCATTGCGAGAATAAGCTTTATGCAGCACTACATTTGTAAGAACAAATCGGAGGCCTTGATCGTGCTTTGAGAATAGCATGCACTGCAAGGTTGGACAGGATTGCAAGAAACTGCTGTAATCATACCATAATGCATCACATAAGTCATTCAATTCTTATATAAAGCTGAGAAGCATTTTCAGTGAATGAAGATGCTGTGTGGGAATTCTGCAGGCATGTAATGTCTATGTGTACATAGGGCAGCTTATTTAAAGAAGGAAATACTGGAAAACATGTAATGAAAACAGGTTTACTGGCCTAGAAAATTAACATAATATAATATTAATATATTCAATATGTTCAATATATTATTTGTGCTAAAATATCATAGAAAATATGTAGTCACTAAAGAATTTTCCATTTATGCTCTTTTTGTAAATGCAATCTTTTAAATCTCTATAAAAAAAAAATTGTTGTTAAAATCCTTATCCAGTGCTCATAAATGACTGGAAAGATCACGGAA
>NW_015782682.1:0-1252 GCF_001515625.1 Sinocyclocheilus rhinocerous | reverse complement strand
TAATATAATATAATATAATTAATATAATATAATATAATATAATATGAGTGAACCTACAAGCCTTTATTTTCTATGAATAAAGAACTGAAGAAGTGTCTTTGTATACTTTACAGCAGAGTTTTATTATTTTCATAAATAAAATGAGTGACTCATCTTCTCATCCTGTGACTGTCATTGGCGCTACATGAAACTCTTAAGGCCCAAGAATGTTTAGTGTGAAATGGATGTAAAATAACAGTAAAACCAGAGCATTTTTTCGACCATTATGCACATTAGGCCTTTATTATAAACTTCTGCATTAAAATGTACATTATTTACATTATTTAAATGGCAAAACTGCAGTAGTATCATGGTTATCTCAAATATTAGTGATTAGATAAAATAACCAGTAATCAGTCATTGTAACAGGCCTAAACAACATTTTGCTACTGATTTTATAATCATCATGCATGCAGATTTTATGAGCTCATATTCACTGAGAGACGTCATATGATACTTGATACAGCACATTTGAAAATCCACTGCAGAATCAGCCAAAATCAAATCTGAGATGTAATTCTGAACAGGTAGAAATAGACTATTTAGTTTTAAATTACTTAAAGATGTCTACAGACATCAACCACACTTACACACAGTTAAAAGTGTTTTTGCTTGCACTTTGGTTGCATCTACTTTGCCGGTGTGATCAGGTTCCCCTGGAGAGGAAACGAGGGTGGCGCAGGTCAGAGGTCATCCTCGGATCACTGAGCGCTGTATTTACCTTGCAGTCCCTATAGAGAGGGACGTGGGAAAATGTCCCAAGAATGTGAGCTTAAGAATGTACTGCACTGACCTGCCGTCAGAGTTTGTCACAGCAGATTACTAACATAGTCTGTTAGTTAATTAGGTGCTTAATATTATTATCACCAAATAGAGCGTGTTGGCGTATTTTTGTAGGCCAATCCAGTTTGCATCACCCTGGTTACCGTGACAAAAAGCCAGTTAGTGTTTTCAATTAGCTTTCGGATTATTGAAGAAAATAAGATAACCTTCACAAATGAACAACGTTTCAAAGCTTAAATACAATCGGCAGAAGTAAAAAGCTAAACGTAGGCCATAAATGAACTACACCATGAGTTAATGCGCCCTATTTTAACGATCTAAGCGCATGATCTAAAGCGCACGGTGCAGTTGCGCTTAGGGCGTGTCCGAATCCACTTTTGCTAGCTTAAAGGGTTAGTTCACCCAAAAATGAAAATTATCCTGTGTTTTA
>NW_015782681.1:0-1257 GCF_001515625.1 Sinocyclocheilus rhinocerous | reverse complement strand
TTCCACGACATTCTAATTTATTGAGATGCACCTGTATGTGTGCATGTCAACATTCTCTCTGTGTGTGTGTGTGTGTCTTAGACTCGCTCTGTCTCCTTGTTGAATCATTCATAAGCATGTTAAAGCAAAACAATCAATGCTAAAAACTAACTCCTGCCCTTCAGCATGCTCTTCATACAAACATACCTTAAGGTTGCTGTGTGAGTGGGTAATACTTTATTTTAAGGTGACGTAGTTACAGTACAAATTACATATACTATAGAAATAATAGCCAATGGTGCATACTGTAATTACAAGCAGCTAAACCTAAACCAAACCCCAACCATAACCCTATAGTATGTGTGGTTAATTTACACTACGCAGTACTTTTTTGTGTCACCTTAAAATTAAGTGTAACCTGTGAGCGTACTATATGTGTGTCTTTGTGTTTGTGAATCTTCTCATTCAGTGATTCTTACCCATTTTGACTCCAAAAGCCCCACTATACACAACAATATTCAAAGGCCCCATGACTTCACCAGGTGTTACTGGATAAGGATTTAAAAATATGTATTTTTACTTACAATTTCTAACCAATAAAATATTTTAGAGCTTGGTAGAACTATAGGTAAATGTACATTTATTACACAAATGCTCATGAAGTTAGGATTAGGGTAAAGATTCTATTTTAATTTACATGAATTCAAATCAAAATCAAGTCAAAGTACAGATACTGAGTTAAATTTTACTT
This sequence comes from Sinocyclocheilus rhinocerous, assembly GCF_001515625.1. Taxonomy (NCBI): domain Eukaryota; kingdom Metazoa; phylum Chordata; class Actinopteri; order Cypriniformes; family Cyprinidae; genus Sinocyclocheilus; species Sinocyclocheilus rhinocerous. The sequence continues at coordinate 527 of NW_015782681.1, read as the reverse complement.
TAATTTTACTGATTTTACATTTTACTTTTATCTGCCCAAAAGTATACTATATCTAGGTGTTTTAAAACAGTTTGATCCCTTATTCTTCAAAAACTAAAAAGAGTTGTTGTCTTCATATTTAGTTGTTTTGCCTTATTTTAATACTTATTTTGTCTTATTTCATATAACTTTAAGTCATCTTGAGGCCTCTTTGGAGGTTTCCTGAGACCCCCCTTAGTGTGCCCTGGCCCTGTGGTTAAGAACCACTGCTCTCTTCATTTTTCTAGAATCTACAATCTGAAGCTCATTGTAAGGAAGCAAAGCCTTTCAACTCACTTCCTGGCAGTTTGTGAACTGCAGGCCTCACCTTTACTTTTTCTTGAAGTTTTCCCAGGCTGACAGTGCTTTCTATGATGCGTGTGAGGATGCCCTGCTTGTCTTTCTCTAGAGTTGAAGCCTGAGGATGGAGAAAGGGAACAGGAAGGGTTACACAGCTACAGGGAGGCAGATTGAGGAAAAAGAGGGACATTGAGGAGAGCCATAATTAA
>NW_015782680.1:0-1257 GCF_001515625.1 Sinocyclocheilus rhinocerous | reverse complement strand
GACGTGAGGGTGAATAATGATTTATTTGAATTTCAGAGCAGAATATTGTTAAAAATATTCAGCATAATCTCTTAAAGTTAAAATATCCTCCAACTCGTCTTAAATCCCCAAGGTGTTTAGTGAATGTATTGGGTTGTTTTGAATGTAAATCATTGCAACATAACACTAGCTACATATAATAAGTATTACTATAACTAGGCATGTGCACGAGTGCTCTAAAGTGATATTGATAATGTAAATAATGATGATGCATTCTCAGAAAAAAAAAAAGGTACAAAAGCTGTCACTGGGACGGTACCTTTTCAAAAGAAACATCTTTGTACCTAAAGTGTGCATATAATGGTGCATAAAAGGTACAAAAGTGTGCCTTTTGAAAAGGCACCGCCCCAGTGTCAGCTTTTGTACCTTTTGTTTTCTGAGAGTGTGACTGGACTTTTTGCTGAATTGAACATTCATCTGCTCCATCCCGAGACAGGCTTTTTAGAAAATAACTAAAAAACGCTGACACTGAGTCAAAGCCAGTTGTTTATCATGGAGTTATTCACGAGTCAGAAAACACCAAAGCCTGTCGTTTTCAATTTCATTTATATAATTTTTCAAGCATTACACTTAGGAACATTCTTAAGAACTTATAATTTATCATAAGAGATTTAGTAACCTCTTTAAGATGATTTATGTGAATCCATTTGGAAGCTACATACTAATATTTAAATGTATTAATTACGTATGCTATTAACAATTATATATTTTTTATTTTCAAATACTGAAATAGTTTTTGCTATTGAAAGTGTTCCTATTTCAGGCAAAATTTAGTTTGTATATTTAATTTCTTCCAATGAAAATAGTGCCAAAAAAAGCCGAAGCATCAAGCGTTGCGTCACCAAGCGACAATTTATCTGAAGCTTATTATTGAGTTGATCAGCTAGTCATCTTACAATTTATCCTAAGAAATTTCTTGACTTCTTTTAAAAAAATGTTCATGAATCCAGCCCCAAATACCTCACATTTTCTCAAAACACCAGTGCAACCAGCTAGAACCCCTTAGCAACGCTCTGGCACCCCATCGGCGCGTGTGCCGCGTTTGGCGTCACCTTGACCTGTTTTCATTGCAGCTCGGAGCGTGTGGGTGTTTGACGTCAGCGCAGTGAAGATCTGCTGTCTGTGACAAAGGCACAGATAATAACCCGTGTCAGGGTGTATTATCTCATTCTCTAACAGGAAGTGATGTCACAGATGAAAGTTCCTATGACTTGATTT
>NW_015782679.1:0-1257 GCF_001515625.1 Sinocyclocheilus rhinocerous | reverse complement strand
TACTAATGTATTATATTAAGATAGACCAATGATACATTTTAATAAGAGTAGAGTTAGGAACTGAAAGAGAAAGCAATTTTTAAACATTTAAATGCAAATAGTTTTTGATTGACAGTTTTGCAAGAAATCAAGTTATATTATGGCAAAATTAATAAAAACATTTAATTCCTGGCTAAATGGTGGAAGAGAGCAGATACTAACCTTCTGAAGAGGAGATGTGAAATGCTAGAGTTAATACGAGCAGCCTGTTTAGTTCTGTCTTGGTTAATTTCATTTTTTAAGCTGAGGTCTTTCTCATCAAACGAGTCACATTCAGTTGAGTTCAAGCTGAGAAAAGCAAACAAATCTTGGTTTGGTCTCCCAATGCTCGCTGTAAATAATTCATTAAGGGTTTATAGAGTAACAGCTCACTAGGTTTATACAGGTTTTACTACATATCGAATCTCCATAGAGTTAAATCTCCATGAGAACACCTAATCTGCAGATTTAAGGGTGATTTCTGATTATAGCAACTACTAGAGGCTGATTTTGATGGATTTGCACATTGCATGTAGAAGATACAGGTCAGTTAGTTAAAGGGTGGGTTGCAGACACCAAAGCAATGCAAAATGCGAATAAAAGATATGAAATTAACCTCATAATCGTATGGTTAGGATAGCTAAACAAATAGACTAAACATGTATAATAGTCAGCTTTTGGAAAGACATTTGAGACATTTGGTTGCAAGTAAATGAGATAACCTATACAAAGAGAGAATGTAATGTTAAATGCATAAAATGTGGAAGTATTGTTCTATATTAATGCATGCATCACAGAAAAAATCCATCATGTTTTATGCAAACAGTGTTGAAATATGATTTAATTGTGTGCATTTAAAAATGCAAGCTATGAAAATGAAAAATATGAAAAATTACGCAATGAGTTGGCCATTCATTCCAAAGATTAAAAGAAATATGATAATATTTTCCACCACATGAGTGCTGTTAAACACAAAACTGCATTTGAGATGTAAAAAATGATGCTGTCATGCAAATGTTTATGATGGTTCGGAAATAACGACGGATTTATGTATATCTAAATGTTTATTAGTAGACAAACTTTCACACTCTTACTATTTTTTTTAAGAGTTTATTTTCTCAAGGTCCACATTAAGTGCCATTTATAAAACTAAAGTGATAGAACCAATAAATACACAGCAACATGGAAGTATCAGGATAGAAACTGCACACAGAAACATTCTCATTGTTAAATGGAAAT
>NW_015782678.1:0-1257 GCF_001515625.1 Sinocyclocheilus rhinocerous | reverse complement strand
AAAAAAAAAAAATACTTGAAATGAAATGCATGTTAACTGAAATAAAAGAAAATATAAAAAATTAAAGATTTTATTTCGCTTAAAAAATATTAAACTTATTTTATTTCATCTAGCGGCCAAGGCATCATTTCTCATTTTCTTTTAGTTTGACAAAACTGAGACAAAAATTACTATATAGATGTATTGAATAGACAAAAGCACTACAAAATTACTAAAACTTTAACTAAAATGAAAACAAATTATAAAAAAAATAAACTATATAAAACAGAAATATTAATAAAAGCTGCAATATGCTGATCTCTACAGGCCTGGCATGATACTACAGCATCAGTTATCGACTGTGTTGTCATGGCAACTGGATGTGGCTAGAAGCTGAGTCCTTCAGGCTCTCATGAGGACCGTATGAGTTCATTAAAGCAGTGCTTTAGTTCAGTTTAATGTCCTGCTCATCATACATCAAGAGGAAAAGTTCACACAAAAACAGAATTTCTGTTATCATTTACAGATGAATCTGAGTTGTGCAACACAAAAGGAGATATTCAGCAGAATGTTCATGCTGCTCCTTTCCATACAGTGAAAACTCAACAAAGGACAAAAATGCCACTATAACAGCAGATGCTCTAAAGCTTTGTGTGAAGAGCAAAAATGAAGAGGAATTGTTTTAAAACGAGTTGTAACAGGTAAGAGGCATCCTGCATAAGAAAGAGGAGCACCGGACAAAACCTGCCGCTGACGTCACTGAATCACGCGTACACAATCTCTGCTAAATCCCAAACGCAGAGAGAGAATATTCAAGAACAGATTCACTGCATTTGATCATTTTACAATTTTAAATGGTCTCGCGGCCTTTCTTCGCTTTTAAAACGGCTTTGAAGAAGCACATTTATATCTGTTTGAGTCTGATTTAGGAGAGATGCAATATTTGTTTTTTTCTTTTAAGATGCTGTGTTTTAATATTTGTGTTTTTTTTTCTTTTGAATGCATTGTACAGCACTTTGGGCTGCTCTTGTAGCAGTAGAAATGTACTATAGAATAGAAAAAGTGTAATAAATATACATATTATTGTTGTTATTATTTTTAATAAAATGCATTAATTTATGGTAAATATGTTTACCAATAACTACAAACCAACATTTGAAAATAAATAAATTAATTAATTAATCAAACTGAGTAACCAACCAAATAGGTATTTCCCGTTTTTACATTTATAGTATATTTAAATTTAAAATCTAATACTATACTACTAATAATAATAAT
>NW_015782677.1:0-1256 GCF_001515625.1 Sinocyclocheilus rhinocerous | reverse complement strand
TAGATTTACCTCGAACAGAACGAAACATCTTCATTAAACCATTCTGATAAACACTGTTCAAAAATTGGAGAAATTAATACTTGTGTTCAGCAAGGATGCATTAAATTGATCACATGTATATTGTAACAAAAGATTCTATTTCAAGTAAGTGCTGTTCTTTTGAACTTTCTATTCATCTCTGAATTCAGCTGTTTTAAATTTTAATAATATTTCGCTTGTAGTAATAAATGCAGCCTTGGTGAGCAGAAGGGACTTCTTTCAAAAATATTAAAATTGCTGCATGCAAATAGATTTGCACAGAAATTCACTCTGCTCATGTTTTGTGAACACGATTCATTCTATGAGAATCTTTATGTCGTCAGTGGATATTTTAAGAGCAGGTGATATTAAACACCTTCTGCTTGCTTCCAGAGAAAAATAACCTGTCATTCATCGAGACGTCCGCTCTGGACTCGACTAACGTGGAGGAGGCCTTCAAGAACATCCTAACAGGTGCAGACCCATATGAAGCATCATTCCAGTCAAACGCTTCCTCACAGTAGCAATAAACCAAATAACATGATTCTCATGACAGCTACAGTGGCATCTTATGTAACTTTAAAAGTGCAGCATCTGCCATCTGGTAAGCTGCGAATGCCTGCCAGGAATTATGGGGATTTTAGAGAGATATTTTAGACAGGGGTGTAAATATTCACACTTAAAATCATGCGATTCCATAACCATTCTTTACTGATGCAACGCAGCATCAGGTTTAAAATTTGGCCATGATTCAGTGTATTTTGATATGTTTGACAATTATTGGAAAAAAAAAAGATAAACTGGAGGGACAAATGTAAATTTTACATTCACACACTTAAGAAATGCATGTAATACACTGAGAACAGGGTTATTATCATTAAAACCAAAAATATTGAAAACATTTTTGTTAACTGAAATAAAGCTGAAATAAATAAAACAAAAATATTAGTTGAAAAACCTTAAAATAAGTTTAAGTTGGAGTATATATAATATGAAGAAAGATATAAAAACCAAAATACTGAAAATATATATAATATAAAGAAATATATATAAAAAAGAAATAAAAACAAAATACTGAAAATATATATATAATATGAAGAGATATATTTAAAAAGAAATAAAAAAGTTAATTGTCAAGTGCATGTCATATTTCATAAAGAAACCGAATCCTGTTTTAAGATTTTTCTGCAGTATTACCTTCAATTACTTATTAAAAAAAGCAACAAAAAAAAATATAT
>NW_015782676.1:0-1257 GCF_001515625.1 Sinocyclocheilus rhinocerous | reverse complement strand
TATCGAAGAAGGTGTACCGTCGGTAAATATCGATACCGTTTTATCACCCAGGCCTAATATAAATACAATACATTATACATGGATCCTTTCCAAATAAATAAATAAAAACAATATATTTGAATTAGCTTCATTATCTATATTTCTTTTTAGCTTTGATCTATATTTATTTATGTTTTAGTTTTAGTAATTTTAGTACTTAAATTTAACCTTTTTTATTTCAGTTAGTTTCCAAGGCAACTTTTCTAATTAAGTTGTGAATGTAATATTTTTATATATTTTATTTCAGCTTTAATTTAATTTTTACAAAATGGTTTTTAATTTTCTTATTTTTAATCTTAGTTTTAGTTAACTCTGTTCTCTATCCATTAATATCTGTAGCTTTCTTTTGTCAAGTTGTCCAGGAGGATCTTAGAGCTTAAAACCAATCCTGTACTTGTTCTTTTCATTTATAGCCAGCATGGCAAACCGTTTTAACCATATAAACTAGTGAACAATTAAAATTAGGGGGAAATGTGCTTCTTTTTATATATATAAAAATAATGGTACAGTGGAAAAATAGAAGCATTGTAATTTGTTATTTTGTTCTTTTGATTGTGGGGTGAATTATGCTGTTAAATTCTTGAAATTTGTGAGACTAAACGTGTCTGCTGTCTTAAGTCAAGTCGTTTGGATTGGAATGGAGTTAATGGAGTGTTTACAACTGACCTTTTACGCCTGAGCCAAACATTTTTCTGTGAAGCACTGCCTGAAGGACTGATATTATTAACCGCTGTCTCTGGTTATAACAATACTGTCTATATAAGGATTAAGTGCAGGAATTCCAGAGGTATTTATTTTTAGGAGATTTTATTTCAGTCCATTGACTGCACGTCCCCTCATTAGGCATTGTTTAAAATCTGCAGGGAGGCAGGATTTGAGCTGCTGTGACTGTGAGCTGCACAGTCTCTCCAGCATCTCTGCACTTCAAGAGGATGTCATAAATTATAACTGTTCATTCATCATCCATTGAGGTCACGTTCATTAACTATAACTGGACAAATTAACAATAACTATGGCAGTTTGCTTAGATATAGTTGGAAAGAATGCATTAGACCCAAGCCAAGAGCTTGTTTTTGGACTGGGTTTGGTAGAGTATAATGCCCATATTGCCACATTTCTTTACCACATTCCCTCTTTCACATGAGAGCTTGTTGGTTGTGTCCAGACATGATAGGAACACTGCTACAATACATACATATATACTTTGTAGTGTTGTCA
>NW_015782675.1:0-1257 GCF_001515625.1 Sinocyclocheilus rhinocerous | reverse complement strand
TTCTGGTACTGTTTAGAACAATTTTTCTTAAGAGTGTAAAGAATGTAAATTAAAGCTTAAACTTTAGCCATTTCTTTTATTAAGCTGACCAAAACACTCCAAAGCATCCCTAAATGACCTAAATGAATCATCTGTAGGCAGTGGACCCTATTTCTTCTGGCATGCAGACTGTGAATATCAGTCATGGTGAAAAAAGCTAAAAGCGTTATTTTTTTATTATTATTATTTTGCCTTGTTGATCCCTTCACAGTGTACATACATTATAGTAGGCTATGCAAAGAGGGAACAACCTCTGATTCAGTTGAGAGTGTATTCATTGAATTTTGGATTATACACTGTTAAAAAAAATGTTACATTTACAGTACAAGAACGGCAGCTGTGGTTGCCAGACCTTTACTCTAAAATACGTTAGTAGCATTTTAAGTTTTACAGATTAATAAAAAAATATATTAGTACATTAACAATTTTTATATGCTAAAAAATTGTTGATGTACTAAAATACTTTTTTTGCCTTCATAATCAGACAACCACCTTCAAAACACAGGTGCAATAAACACTAGATTAAGTACCTAAAACCCTAATGTAAATAACTTGCCATACGAAGAAACCGTTATTTCAATGAAAAACCATCAAATGTGAAGTGTCAGAGAATTCTGGGAATGTCAATTTTCAGATTTTTTACTGGAAATTATAAGTTATATATAACTTGTAAACTTGTAAACTGTCCTATTAGATCTATTACAGTTTTTTCAACATAAAGGAAGGAAACTACCATTAACCATTTAACAGGTTTTTTAAGTGTAGCATTTTAACAGTTTTACCATTAAAATTATGATTTTTTAAATCTCATTCATTTGATTCCCATCCCATATGATTAATTTCTGTGCATGGGAAACACTCAAATACTCTGTTCTACAACTCAGACAAGAGGAGTGATACAAACAGTAAAACATTCCATTGCTGTTATACTAATGGTATTCTAATCACTATGCGATTCCAACTTGTAAACACAACCTAGTAAAACTCATAATTTACAATTTGTAAAGTCTGAATGTTTGAAAAGCTCTGATTTCTCAACTCATAATTACAGTAATTCCAATAAGATGTGAATGCACCATAAATATCAGCACTTTTGGAATGTTGCTCAGCCAGCCAAATTTGGGAATGGAACTAACTGTTGTATATTCTCATGCACTGCCCTTTTATTCATTTTTACAGGAGGAGGACTTTCAGGATATGATTACCAGTGCCCAAGCC
>NW_015782674.1:0-1256 GCF_001515625.1 Sinocyclocheilus rhinocerous | reverse complement strand
CCAAACTGGTAGAATGGTAGATTTTACATCACAAATGCAGTTGATACAGCTTTAATATTGAAGAAACTGGAATTATCACTGTTGCTTTGTCACAATGACTGTTGACGGTGTCAGTCACATCAATAACCTTTAATGAGAAATTGGAGTTAGAGAACATGCAATCGACAGTCTCGATGAAACAGCTGCTAATGTATGTATGAGCAATATTAAGTATAGCAATAACATTAATTAAATTAGCCTGTTAAACTTTCCCTCCAGTATAATGGATTCTCCTCACTGAGCTGCTGGCTGACAGTGCAACCAAACACACGGCCTTTGCTCTCTAAATGAGAAACAGGTTCAAACTGTCTACTATAAGAAAAAAGATTAGACTTCATAGTCACCGCTGCAGGGTTTTCACCCACACACATAACACAGCACATAAATGCATTAAAGGCTTTCCTCAACTTGCTTTTACAAACTTCATCTAATGGGTTTATTCTGCTCCTGTCATTCTCATTAAAAAATGAGGATGTGTTTTCTTCGGGAGGTCATGTAGAGCGACTGCGCGTTTGTATGTGACCATCGAGCGTGAGTTATTTTAACGTTGTGACGTGACATGGGGTTGTAATGAAAAGATGTTCTCACTTGACATGGAACCGGCCACAGCTGCTTTAGAGTAATTCCAGTCACGCCACTGCTGATGGACAGAGCTCAGAAACGCATATGAATTTTTAAGCTGTTTACAGCACACGAAAAACATTAATAAGACTCACTTGGTATCTGTGAAGCAGCAGTGGCTATTATCATATTTGAAAATGCATATGTATTCTAAGTGAGCCTTTTTTGGTTTAATGTATGAATTGGCTATGCTGTGAAAGTGTTGCTCCTCAAACAGAATTTTACTGCTCGACTTGATTGCTTCCTCAAAATTCATTACTCTTTTGACCCATCCGAACCGGGTCCGCAGCAGTGCACGTTTGCTTTTTTCTTAATTGCCGGTTGTCGGTCGCAGAGTTTGACGGCTAGAAACGTAGCCAAAGGCGTCATCACATCGCTGACCGTTCTGCCACGCAAAGATGTTTAATTGGATTCATGGCCTTGAGACACATCTATCTCATGCTCGCTAAGTGGAATTTTTTTGCATTTATGAGATTATCAAATCTGTCGATATACCCAGAAAACAACCGGCCAGACGTTGCAATTTCAGAGCTGCTCAATAATGCAATGCGGCATCCCACGTTAAGCTTAAGAGGATTTGAATCTTTAAATGGAAA
>NW_015782673.1:0-1256 GCF_001515625.1 Sinocyclocheilus rhinocerous | reverse complement strand
AAACAAAAGTGTTGCGTTTATAATTTTGTTCAGTGTATATATCAACTGTTTCACTTTAGTCATTTAACAGCTGCTTTTATCAAAGCAAATACTGAAGGCACAAGCAAGTTTGTCATACAGGAGCTGAAAATACTCACAATATCTCAATGCCAAGTTCCAGAAGTTACTCCGAGTATGAGGGAAGTGAAAGAGAGAACAGGAAAAGATTTTCTTTAAGGAAGTCCCTTTGATTGTTGTTGTGGTTTTAGATAAATCGTAGCAATCTAAAACTGCTGATTGAACAGATGTAGTTTTTTTTTGTCTCACTTAACCACAAAATATTTCTTCATCACTATCATTATTTTTGAGTATTTATATCTCTTCACAGTGGTATGCAGAGCTCTTGATCGGTGTTGTTATTGTTAAATAAAACTATTAAAAACTGTGTTTGTTACTTAAAAAAGCTGAAATAAAATATAAATATAAGATGAAAAATTTGTACCAAAATTAGAAATGTTGCCTTGGCAACTAAATTCAATAAAACAAGTTAAAAGTTGACAGACTAAAATTACTAAAATTGAAATAAATTAAAGCTAAATAGAAATATTAATAAACTAGACAAAAATGACTATAGCATATAAAATTACTTCAACTAAAATTAAACAAACTAAAAATAAAAGGTAATTCAGAATATTAATAAATATATAAAGAACACTGCTCTTGATATGGTTGGCATGATATGGTAACTTTCACTCTGTCCTCATCTAATGAAAATGGTCTTCTGTGTGGCTTGTCTCACAACTCTCAATAAAGAGTTTGAGGGAGAAGCTTTGAAAGAAACCCTTTTCTAAGTTGTGTCTCTCTGATTTAGTTTCCACTTCCTGTTAATAGAACCAGCAGTGCACACTATTGTGTCCAAATACCTGTTGGTTTGCATTTAGCCTATGTATTGCCTGCTAATGCATCTCACAGAATGCTCTTTAGTATCGTTTTCACAGATTTCCAGTGTTAATACTTTAACTGAAGGTTTCTTAAAAAGCTGTGGTTATTTTAATTCATCTTTTGTTCTGTTGTAGTTGTACCCTGGTTAGAGCAACATTTACTGCCTGTATAAGCTGAATGCTGAAGCTAAAATGTATAAATAATATTAAATTAATTTTAATTAATGTATAAATAAATTAGAATAAATTATTCGATTTAATTAATGAATAAATTAATTAGATTAACCCTTTATAAAGTCAACACATTTTAAATAAAATATAACCTAGAACATAGTT
>NW_015782672.1:0-1257 GCF_001515625.1 Sinocyclocheilus rhinocerous | reverse complement strand
ATGATGGGAGAAGATCCTTCACTGTGCTGATGACTGGACTGAGACGGACTGATTCTGGCTGGTACTTCTGCTCTGTAGGAGATCAAAAGGCTTTTGTTCAGCTTAATGTCACTGGTAAAACTCACTCACTAAATCGGACAAGATTTCTTGAACAAAAAGATTTTTGCATCTTTTTCTGTGCTCAGTCCCTGATGTCTCTTTAGAAGATCCGCAGGTTCCTGTTCTCACTGTTACCCAACCAAAAATAAAGATGGAATGAATTTAAAAAATTGACTGGTGATGGTGAAAAAATATAATAAAACACTACTTTTCTGCATTTCTGTTTAACAGCTGTTGTGACAACAGAAGAATTTGACAGAAATTGGTTAGTAGCTTATTATTAAAATATTGATCAATATTCAGATGAATATTTCCTCTCAAGGACCTAATAAGATGCTGTTTTTATAAATGTCTTTCTTAACATTTTATTTGTTTTTATGTGTGCTGTTTTAACTTGCTTTCAGTTTTCCAGTAAGATTAGTTTGAATTAATTATTGAAGTTCATTTTTCTCTTGTTGTTTCTTAGCACAGATGCAGCTCTCTCATCTACAACACCAGTTTCTATTAACAACAATCAAACAAGAAGCAGTGAAGAGCAGCAGAGTGAGTATTGTGCTTAAATAGATTAAAGCATCATGTAAACAGAATAGACATTTTAAAGTAAATTTTAAGTTTATTTTAATCATGTTCTCAAGGTTAATATTCTGCCACAAGATTCCTTTTTATTTTCTGACTAACTGGTGTTACATCAGTGAGCTCATCTTCCTCTTTTGCATGGGTGTCTATTTTAGTCTTTTGCGAAATTGCAATGTCTTTGGTGTGAAATGGTTTAAACTACAGCAAATGTGTTGTTAAGAGTATTTGAACAGCTCAATGCAATTCAGACATTTCACTTAATAGATATGCCACAAATAATGTAAATCAAAAGTAAATAACAATTTTTAAATGACCAATAAGTAACAGTACAAAAATGCAAAAAAGACAAAAAAACAGCATTTAATCTAAATATAAATGTCAATAGAACAGACACCACATTTTACAAAATAAATGTCAGCTGCACTGAGGAAGTGATATTTTTGTGACTGCGTGACGTGTTCACTACAACTAGCAATACAATTTGAAAATCCGCTTCTAAAAATGGACCAAGGTAAATATAGATTCTGCAGAAGTACTATTTTTAAGATCATGACTGCAGTAACAGTGATGCAGTGTGTGTGT
>NW_015782671.1:0-1255 GCF_001515625.1 Sinocyclocheilus rhinocerous | reverse complement strand
TATTTTCCTAATTAATGCTGTACAGTTGCTTTGTCACAATCTGTATTGTTAAAAGCACTATATAAATAAAGGTGACACTGTTCCACATGAGGGCTCACCACAGTGCAGTTTTGAATCTGAAATCTTGTGCATGTAGGAAGCTGTCTGATTGAGATTGGGAGTCAGTATCAGTAATCACATGATACCACAGACCTCCATAGGATCCATGAGAACATTCCCACTGTTTAATTGTCATATATTGTCTATGATGTCAATGTTGCTAAATGAATATTATAACAAAACGCTAATCTAATTCACATTCACAAATTGTGATTCACACTCAATCAGTTGTCTCTCAACCTGGACAATTACATTTCATCTGATCTCAGTTTGATGCTGCAAATCATGCAAGCCTATTTTAACTCCTCATCATGTCATCAGCACATCAAAATGCATGCTCTAAAACCAATACAGTTGAGGAAGAATATCAGGTTTAAGACAAACCTCATTCAGCAGTTAAGAAAGATGCACTGTGAGAGCTGTAGCGAATATGACAAGCTCCTGTAACCCGTATTTAGGTGTCTGTGGTATGTTAGTCTTAGTCCCGAGGTGGGGTATAATAGGACTGAAAGCCTTCATGTAAACACCTCAATCAATATGAACTGAACTTCTGAACTGAAGTAAATTTGAATGAAATTTTGATCAAAAAGATTGAAAGAGATTATGTAGAATCAAAATAATCAAACAACAGTAAAAAATGAAACAGGTAAATGCCTGAATCAGACTACAGTATTTTCTCAATCAAATTCTCAATCATATTAGTTGGCCGATATAGCTAAAAATGTATATTTCAGTATTTTTCTTTTCGTTTATTTTTTTGCCTCCCAGGAAAAAGACATTATCTGGATAGAAGCACCTGGAACACTCAATCATCTACAATGATGACATCCTGATATACCACCCGGAAAGTGACCAAACATCATCAGCACGTGGCATTGGTTTGGGAGAGACTTCAGAATCACCAGTTGTTCCTCAAGGCAAAAAAGAGCTCATTACCTTAAGCGTCCATTACGTTCTTTGGGTATAACATCAGCCCGAAAGGAATCCAGATGTACGGGGGAAAAGTCACTGCAGTTCATTCCTGGCCCACTCCAACCAGGGCTCGACCGATTATCGGCGCCGATATTAAGCATTTGTATGATTATTGGTCATTTTCAAAACCGATTTGCCTATAAAATAATTTAATTTTGAAACACGCTATTTGGCTCTGATGCAG
>NW_015782670.1:0-1256 GCF_001515625.1 Sinocyclocheilus rhinocerous | reverse complement strand
GTGATATGTTTACACTGTGGTTACTGGATAAAGTCTAAACACACCCAACAGGAAAAGGCGAAAAATCGAAATGTCTTTAAAAAAAGAAAGAAAGGGTAAAAACGTTGGGCCAGTGCTGAAAACAGGACAGTATTCGTTCTGTGGTTTGTGCAGACAGAGCGAGTCTTGGACAGGATTGTTGTGAAGCTCCAGAGAATCTCTGCCAGAGCCGTACCCAGTCCTAACCAGACAAGTGCTGCTCACTTCCTCAGACAACAAGAGCCTCTCATTGTGAACAAACACACGGCAAAGCTTTAGGAGCGACAGTCGCATTTAAATGATGGAGTGAATCCCTGAAATCAATATTCGCTATGTGCAGAATACAGAAGCAGATCTTTGCATATGGTCAAGAGTTAGCCTAAATGTCAATAGCTTCACCATGCTTTCAGATTTGATTATCTCATTCACAGTGCTTCGTTTGATTGCAGTTTATTCCATTATCATAAAATGAAAGTAATCAGTCATATGCTTTGTTTTCCTTCAGAATTTCTCTGTTTTTGACTCGATTAAAAAAAAAAAAAATCTGACTATTATTTCATATGTCAGGCTTTGCAGGGTTAATGGACTATTTAATGATAAAATGTGAACAATGGAAATACAGAACGATGAAAATACAGAAACTGTTCCTTTTGAATCTATTGTGTTAGCCAACAGAAATTTGTATTTAATCAGTTTTATTCAATTACATGTAAAACAGCAAGAATTATGAGTGTTTTGTAAGTATGAGCATTCAGTTTGATAATTTGTCCCGACTTTGCATTAAAAATACATTCATGTACTGATGTGACCTCTGAACTTCCTGTCTTTTGTGTCCCAGATTCACTGCTACTATCATGGCGAGGTGGAGGGTCACTCGGGGTCAGAGGTCAGCCTCAGCACCTGCACAGGACTCAGGTGAGGGACAATCTGTACGTTAACCTCACCACACCGCCTTGCCATGGTGCACTGAGCTCGGGGACCAAAGTTACATCAGGAAGCGCCTGAGGAAAGGGCATTTTAATCACGGCGTATGAAGTTCAGCATCCTCAAGAGACACGATACGCTTCATGTTTTAATTATGAAAAAGTATGCTTAGGTTTGATTCATTACCCGAGAAGGGACATTCAGATAGTTTCAAAAGCGTGTGATGTCGCATGGGAACACTGCTAGTCAAGTCAAGTCACATTTACTTCTGTAGCGCTTTATACAATACAGATTGTTTCAAAGCAGCTTCACAG
>NW_015782669.1:0-1256 GCF_001515625.1 Sinocyclocheilus rhinocerous | reverse complement strand
TTAATTTACAAAAAAAAAAAAAAAAAAGAAAACAATGACTTCATCTCTGAAATATTTTTTGTCTTGCGTTACATAATGAAATTGGACGAGCTCAGTGTGATTCGCACATTCTTTTTTATTAATTGGAGTGCTTGCAAATGATTGTGGGTTACTGTGGACACAAAGGATACTCTTGATGAATCCTTTAAATAATGCTTAATGAAGCATGCTAATCAAAGGCTGCTTTTCAAGGATCATTCAAATTGAGCTGAAGACATGGAAGCCAAGATATGCAGCCTTACTAGGATGTACATTTCCGATTAAGAAGCAACCCATAGTAATACTATGTATTGTTCATTTATATAATAAGTATAATAGTGAAGAGATTCACAATTAAGGGGGGAATTATTGGTTCATTGGAGACTCACAGATGTTTGATTGCACATGCTGAGAGATGGCCTAAAAAAGCATTGCAGTAGTGACAAGAGCCTGGGTAAAGGCTTGTGCAACATGCTTTGATAAGATGGGATATATCGAGCAAATCTGCATGACTGGTGATATTTCCGATGCCTTTACAATTCAGCTGGTCGTCAAACATATCTGTTGTGATTGTTTTGGAGTCTAGCTGTTTTATAGAACATTTGATTATTAAAATGAATGTAATTTCTTTCCTCAGGCAGAAATCCCTGATGTTAAGAATGTTTCAGTAATTGGTCGAACAGAGACTGAATTAACATTTGAATGGAAAGTTGAAAACAGCAGTTACAGTTATATACTGGCAACAAATGGCATTGAAGTCTTTCCAATCAGTGCATCAGAAACTGATTATTTAAATCATACAGTCTCGTCTCTGTCTCCTGGGACTAACTACTCGTTCACACTCTACACTGTGTTTGAGAATTATACAAGCAAAGGATTTAACTTTTCTGATGTAACTGGTAAGTGAGGTTTAACCATATATATATATTTTTCTCTCTAAAGAAAGCTGTAGTAATTGTGCCAAATTTAATTTGTGGCTCAGTAATATCAAAATACAGAAATATTAATTCAAACATGTAATTCATCACATTACCTATCAACATGATCCATTAACAATTCACAAACCAAAAGTGGTTGTATTGTTGACTGCTATTCAATATGTGCAGTCCTTCTTTAATTAAAATAAATGTAACTTTACTGATATTTTTCTATAATGCAAAAACATTCAGACATTTGTAGATTTCCAAATAAATTCCGGTACAACTACATTAACAGGCCAGTCATTGAAGGAACAGAAT
>NW_015782668.1:0-1255 GCF_001515625.1 Sinocyclocheilus rhinocerous | reverse complement strand
ACTATTGATAACACTGCAGTGGAAAAGCTGCAGTATCCTTTAACCTGCCTCACAACCCACTTTCTCTTTCACATATACAAACATACACTTTACAAGATGCTGTTATTCCTTAATGTGCTGCAGCTACGTTACTGAGCTCGCGGAGCAGATCAAGATCCGATCGACAGCAGCAGATGATGAGGAGGAAGAAGAGGATTGTAAGTTTGTGCAGTTTTTCCCATCATTCACCTGGATCGTGAGAGATTTCACCTTGGAATTGGAAATTGAAGGAAAAAGAGTGACTGAGGACGAGTACCTTGAATTTGCCCTCCAGCTCAAGAAAGGTATTTACGAGAGACTTAAACATTGCTAGAATTTGAAACATGTAAATAAACAGTGACCGAAAACTGACATAAGAATCTTTCTGCAATTTGGTAAAAATGTTATTTTCTCCTAAAAGGTGTGAGCAAGAAAGTCAGTGACTACAACCTGCCTCGTCAGTGCATCCGAAACTATTTCCCGTCCCCCAGGAAGTGTTTCGTGTTTCCTTCTCCAGCCTCACCTCAAAACATGACACGCTTAGAAAGCTTGCAAGAACGGGACCTTGTACCTGATTTTGTGAAGGTCACGGGACATTTTTGTGACCATATCTTTCACAATAGTGTCGTGAAAACCGTGAAAGGAGGCCACAGAGTTACTGGCAAATGTAAGTGTTTTACCAGTTTAATATTAAGAAAATGTAGTGTTCAGACCCATATGCTTTTATAATTGCAAGTTAAATCTGTTTGTGTGTGTTGTCAGTGCTTGGACATCTGGTTGAGATTTATGTAGACACAATCAAAAGTGGTAAGGTGCCCTGTCTGGACAATGCAGTTGTTGCTCTAGCAAATCTAGAGAACCAGACAGCTGTTCAAGAAGCTTTAAAAGCATATCAGATTGGGATGGAAAAGGTATGACACATTATCTATATCGATATATATACAGATCACTTGGGCAGGCATTAGTTTTAGAGCATCATCCGTTAACCATTTAATATGATAATATTCAGCATGAAAACAGAAAAAAGTCGGCACACCTAGGCTCCAAAAATGTAATAACAGACTATCACATAGGTGACATTTCGAGCATGCAGGCTCTTCATCAGACTGATCAGCCTGCGTGCTTGAAGCGTCACCTGTGTGATAGTTACATTTTTGTATTTTTGGAGACTTAATTTTTTATTTTTTTATTTTTTTTTCTATTTTCATGATCAAATTTTTTTTTGAGCATCCTGTTT